>NC_092161.1:10990156-10995156 GCF_045791955.1 Oncorhynchus clarkii lewisi | reverse complement strand
GACTAGAGGAAGAAGAAGAGGAAGATCAGAACTAGATTCGTAGCACAGCCAAAATGAGGAATTAGAGTGAGAATTTGAGTCTTTCTGCCATTCTTTTGATGGGATGATGCACAGCAATAGGTTGACAAAACAACCACAAAAGTGTTACAAAAATGTTGAGCTGTTAAAAATCTAAAAGGAAGTGCTGACTTAGAGCCGGGCTGCAATCCTTGAGAGCAGCAGTGTCGAGTTGTTATATTTCCTGCCCCTTTAAGAGTAGGAAACACAGAGCGCATGTGTGATGACAAAAAAAAGACCACAGATGACAACTGGTTTGATGCAGATTGTAAAATTATAAGGAAAGAACTTAGAACACTATCCAACCAAAAGCACGGAAACCCAAATAATGGTGAATTACACTTTTATTACTGTGATACTTTAAAACTATAAACATACACTCAGAACCAAAAAAGCACAGTACAACATCAAGCAGCTGACACTAATTGAAGAGTCCATAAACACAAAAACACACCTCTGGCAAAATTGGAAAAACTAAAAAAATTGAAACAAGAGGAATTAGCGATACAAAATGATGACATATGACCAATCCATTTTAAAACTCTCTACAACACCGTTCAAATTGACACAAACGCAGAACAAACGCAGAACAAACGCAGAACAACGCAGAACAACGCAGAACAAACGCAGAACAAACGCAGAACAAACGCAGAACAACGCAGAACAACGCAGAACAAACGCAGAACAACGCAGAACAAACGCAGAACAACGCAGAACAAACGCAGAACAACGCAGAACAACGCAGAACAAACGCAGAACAAACGCAGAACAACGCAGAACAACGCAGAACAAACGCAGAACAACGCAGAACAAACGCAGAACAAACGCAGAACAACGCAGAACAACGCAGAACAAACGCAGAACAACGCAGAAAAACGCAGAACAACGCAGAACAACGCAGAACAACGCAGAACAAACGCAGAACAACGCAGAACAAACGCAGAACAAACGCAGAACAAACGCAGAACAAACGCAGAACAACGCAGAACAAACGCAGAACAAACGCAGAACAAACGCAGAACAACGCAGAACAACGCAGAACAACGCAGAACAAACGCAGAACAAACGCAGAACAACGCAGAACAAACGCAGAACAAACGCAGAACAAACGCAGAACAACGCAAAAAAACGCAGAACAACGCAGAACAAACGCAGAACAAACGCAGAACAAACGCAGAACAACGCAGAACAAACGCAGAACAAACGCAGAACAAACGCAGAACAACGCAGAACAACGCAGAACAAACGCAGAACAATGCAGAACAATGCAGAACAACGCAGAACAACGCAGAACAAACGCAGAACAAACGCAGAACAACGCAGAAAAAACGCAGAACAACGCAGAACAACGCAGAACAAACGCAGAACAAACGCAGAACAAACGCAGAACAAAGCAGAACAAACGCAGAACAACGCAGAACAATGCAGAACAAACGCAGAACAAACGCAGAACAAACGCAGAACAAACGCAGAACAAACGCAGAACAACGCAGAACAAACGCCAAATTCATGACAAATGGATTGAATGGATTATAAAGAGCTATAAAGGACAACATCCACTGGACTCCCCAGTTACTGACCAATCAACATCCACTGGACTCCCCAGTTACTGACCAATCAACATCCACTGGACTTCCCAGTTACTGACCAATCAACATCCACTGGACTCCCCAGTTACTGACCAATCAACATCCACTGGACTCCCCAGTTACTGACCAATCAACATCCACTGGACTCCCCAGTTACTGACCAATCAACATCCACTGGACTCCCCAGTTACTGACCAATCAACATCCAC
The DNA here is from genome assembly GCF_045791955.1 of Oncorhynchus clarkii lewisi. NCBI lineage: Eukaryota > Metazoa > Chordata > Actinopteri > Salmoniformes > Salmonidae > Oncorhynchus > Oncorhynchus clarkii. Next base: position 10,993,301 of record NC_092161.1, on the reverse strand, counting down.
TGGACTCCCCAGTTACTGACCAATCAACATCCACTGGACTCCCCAGTTACTGACCAATCAACATCCACTGGACTCCCCAGTTACTGACCAATCAACATCCACTGGACTCCCCAGTTACTGACCAATCAACATCCACTGGACTCCCCAATTACTGACCAATCAACATCCACTGGACTCCCCAGTTACTGACCAATCAACATCCACTGGACTCCCCAGTTACTGACCAATCAACATCCACTGGACTCCCCAGTTACTGACCAATCAACATCCACTGGACTCCCCAGTTACTGACCAATCAACATCCACTGGACTCCCCAGTTACTGACCAATCAACATCCACTGGACTCCCCAGTTACTGACCAGGAGCTCTATAAGACACTAAACTATTACTGACCAGGAGCTCTATAAGACACTAAACTATTACTGACCAGGAGCTCTATAAGACACTAAACTAGTACTGACCAGGAGCTCTATAAGAAACTAAACTATTACTGACCAGGAGCTCTATAAGACACTAAACTATTACTGACCAGGAGCTCTATAAGACACTAAACTAGTACTGACCAGGAGCTCTATAAGACACTAAACTATTACTGACCAGGAGCTCTATAAGAAACTAAACTATTACTGACCAGGAGCTCTATAAGAAACTAAACTATTACTGACCAGGAGCTCTATAAGACACTAAACTAGTACTGACCAGGAGCTCTATAAGAAACTAAACTATTACTGACCAGGAGCTCTATAAGACACTAAGCTATTACTGACCAGGAGCTCTATAAGAAACTAAACTATTACTGACCAGGAGCTCTATAAGACACTAAACTAGTACTGACCAGGAGCTCTATAAGACACTAAACTATTACTGACCAGGAGCTCTATAAGAAACTTCAGGCTCTCAGATTTAAAAAAGCATGCGGACCTGATGGCATCCTAAATGAGATGCTCAAACTCACAAGTGCAACATTTCTATTGGCTATATTAAAACTGTTTAATTTGATCCTGAGTGTAGGTTATTTCCCTGACATCTGTAATTAAGGACTCATAACCCCAATCTTTAAGAATGGATACAAATTTGACCCTAACAACTACAGAGGCATTTGTGTGAACAGTAACCTGGGGAAGGTTTTCTGTAGTATTATAAATGTAAGAGTTCTAAACTTCCTTAATAAGCACAATGTCTTGAGTAAAAGCCTAATTGGATTTATACCAAAACATCGCACGACTGATCATATTTACACCCTACACACCCTGATAGATAAACATGTCCACCAAAATAATACCAAAATATACACTTACTTTATCGACTTCCAAAAAGCATTTGATTCTATTTGGCATGCAGGACTGTTCAAAGTTATTGGAAGTTGTGTAGGGGGCAAAAGATATGACATAATTCAACCAATGTATACTGGCAATACGTGCTGAATCAAAATTGTCAAGAAAAAAATCAGAATTCTTTGACCAAGGGCAGGGCCTTCGCCAGGGTTGCAATCTGAGCCCTGCACTCTTCAATATTTACCTCAACGAATTGGCCACTATTCTAGAAAAGTCCTCAGCCCCTGGAGTTAGTCTCCACAAATCAGAGGTTAAATGCCTACTCTTCGCAGATGACCTATGCCTGCTGTCACCCACAGCACATGGCCTACAGCAGAGCCTGGACATGCTAGAGCAGTACTGCCAGACCTGGGTCCTGGCAGTAAACCCCAAAAATACTAAAATAATGATTTTCCAGAGAAGATCCAGATCTCAGGGAATTAGACCAAAGTTTTCAATTGGTACAAAATATATAGAGTACTACACACACTACAATTACTTAGGTTTCAAAATAAGCTCAACTGGACACCTTCATGATGAACTGAGAGAGAAGGGCATTCTACGCCATTAAAAAAACAATTGAAATTGAAATACTTATTAAAATTTGGCCAAAACGAATTGAATGTATCATTGAACCAATTGCACTTTATGGCAGCGAGGTGTGGGGTCCACTTGCAAAACAAGATTTCATCAAATGGGACATACACCTGTCATGACGTTGGCCTCTTTGGGTATAGCAAGCCCATCCCCCTCTCCCTGCCTCCCCCTTTCCTCCTTCAACTAGGTTGCTGTGGTCAGAGAGACGTCGTAAATTCCTGAGAATCTCCTCATTGACACACAGTATAGAGAGAGTAGATTTTCATGGAGAACAAAGGAATTCCTTCCACCTCACAGAACGTTCCGGAGAAAGTATAAAAGATCGGTGAAGAATCCAGCTACGAACTGGTCCGTTTTTCACAACTTGGGGAAGCTCATGGGAGACGGTGTGGCCACATTACCATAACGCTGTTTATATAATAGCCTCAGCTATGAGGTTTACATCTAATTGTTGTATAAGATGAATGAGTGAGTATGATACTGTTTGTATAATTGTGTAATATGATTTTTGACTGATTAATGAAGAAAAATACAATTCCATTTTGATTTGAACTAAATCAGAGGTCTGCCCCTGAGCCCAGTTAGGGTCAGACATCCTGGGACAGCCCTCTTCGGCCCTTCTGAATAAAATCCCCACTCGGGTTTTCGATCAGCAGACCGAGCTTGCCTCAATTACGAGATGGCTAAAGGTTGCAGACCATGTTTTTCTCCATTAGGAGGAGAAAGGTTGTAGACCATTGCTGAATCTTTTAACCATACCATGTGGTTAAACTCTTAGACTATCGATACTGACAGAATAAGAACAAGTCTTTGATATTGATTACTAGTCTGCAGCTAGGAATTCGGTATCATTGAACGAGAAGAACGACAACCGCCGAAACATCCATTCTATAACGAATGTCACTCTGAACAATCCCCTCTAACCACAACCAAGAGAGAGAGGGAGAGAGACGGACAATTCTACAAAAGAAACAAACTTTTCACCAGCGATCAAGACGACACACTGAGCTTAAATATCTATATTGATTGCAATTGTTCCCGAATGAGTGAGCGTTCATGTGTAATGGATTAGCATTTCAATTGATATAATTATCAACTCTGTAGTGACTTCTTAGTCGACCCCCACTTCCCCTTTTGTCTAACAAGCCGCCATGCCGGATTAGCCTACTAGGGCACATTCTCCTATCATTTCATGTAACCACATTTACCTTTGTTTGTATGCATTTCTGTGAAT
>NC_092161.1:10982656-10985156 GCF_045791955.1 Oncorhynchus clarkii lewisi | reverse complement strand
AAAGCAACACAGCGACAGGCTGAGGAAGCTAAGATGATTGGAGAGAAGAAGAAAGCAACACAGCGACAGGCTGAGGAAGCTAAGATGATTGGAGAGAAGAAGAAAGCAACACAGCGACAGGCTGAGGAAGCTAAGATGATTGGAGAGAAGAAGAAAGCAACACAGCGACAGGCTGAGGAAGCTAAGATGATTGGAGAGAAGAAGAAAGCAACACAGCGACAGGCTGAGGAAGCTAAGATGATTGGAGAGAAGAAGAAAGCAACACAGCGACAGGCTGAGGAAGCTAAGATGATTGGAGAGAAGAAGAAAGCAACACAGCGACAGGCTGAGGAAGCTAAGATGATTGGAGAGAAGAAGAAAGCAACACAGCGACAGGCTGAGGAAGCTAAGATGATTGGAGAGAAGAAGAAAGCAACACAGCGACAGGCTGAGGAAGCTAAGATGATTGGAGAGAAGAAGAAAGCAACACAGCGACAGGCTGAGGAAGCTAAGATGATTGGAGAGAAGAAGAAAGCAACACAGCGACAGGCTGAGGAAGCTAAGATGATTGGAGAGAAGAAGAAAGCAACGCAGCGACAGGCTGAGGAAGCTAAGATGATTGGAGAGAAGAAGAAAGCAACACAGCGACAGGCTGAGGAGATCACTGAAGAGCTGGAGCAGGAAATCACTGAGCTACAGAGGAGACGCTCGGAGCTGGAGAAGCTCTCACACTCTAAGGATCATCTCCATCTCCTCTGAAGCTCATCATCCCTGTGCCCCCCTACATTCACAAAGGACTGGTCTGGCATCAGTGTTAACCGGGACAAGAGCAAGTGGAATGTGAAGAAAGACATCTCTGAAATGGAGAAGACTGTGAAGAGAGCACTTTCTGAGCTTGAGACTAAATGGAATGGAGTAATGGGGAAGTCAGTGCTTGGAGGTGAAGAGTTGAACAGGATACAGCAGGATGCTGTGGATGTGACTCTGGACCCTGATACAGCACATCCACAGCTCATCGTGTCTGGTGATGGGAAGAAAGTGCTATATGTACACAAAGAACCAAACCACACGTACAACCCCAAGAGGTGTCAAGGTCATGTTTCTGTCCTGGCAAAGGAGGGCTTCTCCTCAGGGAGATTCTACTACGGGTTGTACATGGGCAGCAAAAATGGGTGGAATGTAGGCGTGGCCAAAGAGTCCATCGATAGGGCCCATGGTGGACTGTACCCTGAGGAAGGATTCTGGACTGTGTGGTCTTTTAAAAACGGACTACGAGGCTTTTGCACATCCCCCCATACCTCCCTCTCACTGAAGAGCAAGCCTCAGAAGGTGGGAGTGTTTGTGGATTATGAGGAGGGTCAGGTCTCCTTTTATGATGTGGAGGCCAAGTCTCATATCTACTCTTTCACCGGCTGCACCTTCACTGAGAAACTCTATCCATACTTGAACCCATTTGATGATTATGATGGCATTAACCCCGGCCCATTGGTCATCACTCCTGTCAATCTGACACACCGAGGGAGACATTTTGACAGTGCTAAGCCATAGGAGATAGGTGGAGGAAAGGAGGAGATAGGTGGACGAGATGAGGAGGAGAGGAGGAGATAGGTGGAGGAGAGGAGGGGATAGGTGGGGGAGAGGATGGGATAGGTGGAGGAGATAGGTGGAAGAGATAGGTGGGGAGAGGAGGAGATAAGTGGAGAGGAGGGGATAGGTGGGGAGAGGAGGGGATAGGTGGGGAGAGGAGGGGATAGGTGGGGAGAGGAGATAGATGGAGGAGAGGAAGAGATAGGTGGAGATGAGGAGATAGGCGGGGGAGACGAGGAGATAGGTGGATGAGATAGGTGGAGGAGAGGTGGGGAGAGGAGGGGATAGGTGGGGAGAGGAGGAGATAAGTGGGGGAGAGGAGGAGATAGGTGGATGAGATAGGTGGAGGAGAGGAGGAGATAGGTGGAGGAGATAGGTGGAGGAGAGGTGGGGAGAGGAGGAGATAGGTGGGGAGAGGAGGAGATAAGTGGAGAGGAGGGGATAGGTGGGGAGAGGAGGGGATAGGTGGGGGAGAGGAGGAGATAGGTGGAGGAGATAGGTGGAGGAGAGGTGGAGAGAGGAGGGGATAGGTGGGGAGAGGAGGAGATAAATGGAGAGGAGGGGATAGGTGGAGAGAGGAGGGAAGAAGAAAGCAAGGTGGGTGGGGAGAGGAGGAGATAGGTGGATGAGACAGATGAGACAGATGGGGGAATATCTCCTCCACACATCGCCTCCTCTCTTCCACCTATCTCCTCCTCTCCTCCACCTATCTCCTCTTCTCCACCTATCGCCTCCTCTCCTCCTCTCCCCAACCTATCTCCACCTATCTCCTCCACCTATCGCCTCCTCTCCTCATCTCCCCACACCGCCCTGGGCATCGACCTCAACACCAACACCTCAACACCACCTCTCCCCAACCTCTCCTCCTCTCCTCCACCTATCTCCTCCACTCCTCTACCTATCTCCTCCTCTCCTCCACCTATCTCCTCCTCTA
>NC_092161.1:10927656-10977656 GCF_045791955.1 Oncorhynchus clarkii lewisi | reverse complement strand
ATTACAGGCCTCTCTCATCTTTTTAAGTGGGAGAACTTGCACAATTGGTGGCTGACTAAATACTTTTTACACACAACACCCCCCCCCCCCCCCCCCCCGCCACACACACACACATATCCATTCTCTGCCACATACACAAACGTTGACATACTCTGGTATTCCCTCCACTTTCTATAATTTTATGAATTAACACACACACACACACACATATATAATGCCCACGGTGCACAGACGCACACAAACACACACCAGGCTGTGTTTCCGGAGGAGTCAGTGCTCCAGTGTTCACACCAGTCTAAACTCCCACACACTGACACCAGGGATAACAAGACCCACGCTGGAGCACACCGCATGAAGAGTGACTAGTAGTGAGGTCTCTGGTGATGTGTCTGTGCATACATATTTACATATTTACATATTTACATATTTACATATTTACAAGAATGTATTTTGTCTACAAGTGTGTATCCGGCTCGACACTTTGTGTGTTGTGTGCATGAGTGTGTGTGTGTTACTGACCTTGGAGTGTGTATCCGGCTCGACACTTTGTGTGTTGTGTGCATGAGTGTGTGTGTGTTACTGACCTTGGAGCGTGTATCCGGCTCGACACTTTGTGTGTTGTGTGCATGAGTGTGTGTGTGTTACTGACCTTGGAGCGTGGAGGAGCGCGGATGAACCATTTGCAGTCCACAGCCTCTGTAGCTAACGCTTTTCCATCTCTGGTGATCTGATTGGACTCAACTATCCCCTCTGGTCCTCCCATGTCAAACTCACAGACTGGAGACGCACGCACGCACGCACGCACGCACGCACGCACGCACGCACGCACGCACGCACGCACACACACACACACACACACACACACACACACACACACACACACACACACACACACACACACACACACACACACACCAGTGAACAGAGGCAAATGATGGGAGTCGAACAAAGACAGAAAACACACAACACAACGTAACATAATACAACAATACAAAACAAGAGAGAGAGAGAGAGAGAGAGAGAGAGAGAGAGAGAAGAGAGAGAGAGAGAGAGAGAGAGAGAGAGAGAGAGAGAGAGAGAGAGAGAGAGAGAGAGAGAGAGAGAGAGAGAGAGAGAGAGAGAGAAAGAGAGAGAAAGAGAAATACCTACAGGGCAGAGGCTGGGGCCCGCCAAGGTCTCCAAAATCCGGATCTGGAGAACAGGAAAATAGAGGGAAAGGAGAAAGACAGAGAGAGACATACATTTTTAATAAGACATAATACACTGTAAACAGCTAATACCTTCCTTAGTTGTAAACAGCTAATACCTTCCTTAGTTGTAAACAGCTAATACCTTCCTTAGTTGTAAACAGCTAATACCTTCCTTAGTTGTAAACAGCTAATACCTTCCTTAGTGGCAGGGAGGTAACACCTTCCTTAGTTGTAAACAGCTAATACCTTCCTTAGTGGCAGGGAGGTAACACCTTCCTTAGTTGTAAACAGCTAATACCTTCCTTAGTGGCAGGGAGGTAACACCTTCCTTAGTGGCAGGGAGGTAATACCTTCCTTAGTGGCAGGGAGGTAACACCTTCCTTAGTGGCAGGGAGGTAAAACCTTCCTTAGTGACAGGGAGCTAATACCTTCCTTAATGGCAGGGAGCTAATACCTTCCTTAGTGGCAGGGAGGTAATACCTTCCTTAGTGGCAGGGAGCTAATACCTTCCTTAGTGGCAGGGAGGTAATACCTTCCTTAGTGGCAGGGAGGTAATACCTTCCTTAGTAGCAGGGAGCTAATACCTTCCTTAGTGGCAGGGAGCTAATACCTTCCTTAGTGGCAGGGAGGTAATACCTTCCTTAGTGGCAGGGAGGTAATACCTTCCTTAGTGGCAGGGAGGTAATACCTTCCTTAGTAGCAGGGAGGTAAAACCTTCCTTAGTGGCAGGGAGCAACAGCGTTTCATAGCGTTTGAGATTCCCTTCTGGAACTGATCTGATAGCAAACTTGTGAACACTGGATAAACAACTTTAATAATGTTAAGTAGATTGCCTGAGTCGTAGGACTACCTTCTGGGCATGTCTCTAGTCACACATGCCACTACAATACCTTCTGGGCATTTCTCTAGTCACATGCTACCTTCTGGGCATTTCTCTAGTCACACAATACCTTGGTAATGGAAACTCATTTAGAATGTGTGTGTGTGGAGGTCAACTAGCCACTACAATACCTTGGTAATGGAAACTCATTTAGAATGTATGTGTGGAGGTCAACTAGCCACTGCAATACCTTGGTAATGGGAACTCATTTAGAAAGTGTGTGTGGAGGTCAACTAGCCACTACAATACCTTGGTAATGGAAACTCATTTAGAATGTGTGTGTGTGGAGGTCAACTAGCCACTACAATACCTAGGTAATGGAAACTCATTTAGAATGTGTGTGTGTGGAGGTCAACTAGCCACTACAATACCTTGGTAATGGAAACTCATTTAGAAAGTGTGTGTGGAGGTCAACTAGCCACTACAATACCTTGGTAATGGAAACTCATTTAGAATGTGTGTGTGTGGAGGTCAACTAGCCACTACAATACCTGGGTAATGGAAACTCATTTAGAATGTGTGTGTGGAGGTCAACTAGCCACTACAATACCTTGGTAATGGAAACTCATTTAGAATGTGTGTGTGTGGAGGTCAACTAGCCACTACAATACCTTGGTAATGGAAACTCATTTAGAATGTGTGTGTGTGGAGGTCAACTAGCCACTACAATACCTTCGTAATGGAAACTCATTTAGAATGTGTGTGTGTGGAGGTCAACTAGCCACTACAATACCTTGGTAATGGAAACTCATTTAGAATGTGTGTGTGTGGAGGTCAACTAGCCGCTACTAGCTGTCCCCTGATTTGACATCACCTTACGTGGATGCACGTGCACACACACACACACACACACACACACACACACACACACACACACACACACACACACACACACACACACACACACACACACACCTTCCATCATTGTATAAGGGGAGGAGATGTTGTTTTTCATGTGAAGTAGAAAGTAGAATATCTGTGGAGGAAAAGTCTCTTAAAATGATTCAAAATCTTAAAAACCTTGAGCGCTAATCCAAATAAAAACCAGTGTCACAGCCCTAACAAACACTTGTTTACTTATTACAGTTTTTTTCGATTGCTAAACGACAGTGGACACAACTGGAGTCACATGTGCAAAACTCTAACTACAGTCTGCACTACCAACAGTCACCTGAGCTAAACAGTTCACATCACCTGCAAAACTCATTCCAAGCAACACAACTCTTAACACATGGCTCAAAACACGCCTCACTGAGATAACACACACTGTCACTCAGAACACACTGAGAGTAAAAACACTAGCATCAAACACCACTACAGAAAATACAAACTTTTCATCTTTACAGTTTGAACAATTTCAGTGACTTCATACAAAGTAATATTTTCTTCAAAGAAAAGAGTGACATTCTTTCACATGATTTATTACAATTTTTAGAACATAACAATTCTTTAAGGTAAATGAAAATTAGCAGTTTCCTTCAATAGTAATTTACGGAATTACAGTACTGAGAAAAAAAAGGTAGAAACTAAAAGTTCATACTGTAATTCGAACAAATAATTGAGGGGCTAATCCTGCCTCTCTCTAGCATCAGGCCACAGGTTTTCTTCAACATCACATCTAATGTTTTCTCTTGCCATGCACCTGGGGAAGAACCTTCTGGAGTGCCTTATCCATCCCTGGCAGTCCTCTGGACTCGTGTCCTCACATCCGGCACGCATGGCTTCCAAAATAGACATTTGGTCATGTGGGTGGTGACCAAACACTTTCCACCTCCAGGCAGAGAAAAACTCCTCTATTGGGTTGAGGAAGGGTGAATATGCAGGCAGGTACAAAACCATAAATCTGTGATGTGCTGCAAACCAATCTGTGACAGCTGCAGAGTGGTGAAAAGCAACGTTATCGCAAACTATGATAAAAACTTGGCGGTTTCTTACTGGCTCCCCCTGTTCTGCTGGCACTAGCTGAGCATAGAGCTGTTCTAGGAAAGCTATAAGCCTTTCTGTGTTGTATGGGCCAATGAGTGGTGTGTTGAGAAGCAAACCATCATTGGCCATTGCAGCACACATGGTGATATTTCCCCCCCTTTGGCCTGGAACCTCCACAGTGGCCCTTTGACCTATAACATTCCTTCCTCTGCGCCGTGTTTTGGCAAGGTTAAATCCAGCTTCATCGATAAATACAAATGAATGTGGTCTTTCCAGTGCTTCCACCTCCATTACTCTCTGAAAAACAGTAAGTGCACAGTTTTACTGTAGAAATGCTAGTGTTTTTTTTTACTGTAAATATTTTGTATAGCTGTGTACGTAACCTCAGACGTCTTACATGGACATACAGTGCCTTGCGAAAGTATTCGGCCCCCTTGAACTTTGCGACCTTTTGCCACATGTCAGGCTTCAAACATAAAGATATAAAACTGTATTTTTTTGTGAAGAATCAACAACAAGTGGGACACAATCATGAAGTCGAACAACATTTATTGGATATTTCAAACTTTTTTAACAACTCAAAAACTGAAAAATTGGGCGTGCAAAATTATTCAGCCCCTTTACTTTCAGTGCAGCAAACTCTCTCCAGAAGTTCAGTGAGGATCTCTGAATGATCCAATGTTGACCTAAATGACTAATGATGATAAATACAATCCACCTGTGTGTAATCAAGTCTCCGTATAAATGCACCTGCACTGTGATAGTCCCAGAGGTCCGTTAAAAGCGCAGAGAGCATCATGAAGAACAAGGAACACACCAGGCAGGTCCGAGATACTGTTGTGAAGAAGTTGAAAGCCGGATTTGGATACAAAAATATTTCCCAAGCTTTAAACATCCCAAGGAGCACTGTGCAAGCGATAATATTGAAATGGAAGGAGTATCAGACCACTGCAAATCTACCAAGACCTGGCCGTCCCTCTAAACTTTCAGCTCATACAAGGAGAAGACTGATCAGAGATGCAGCCAAGAGGCCCATGATCACTCTGGATGAACTGCAGAGATCTACAGCTGAGGTGGGAGACTCTGTCCATAGGACAACAATCAGTCGTATATTGCACAAATCTGGCCTTTATGGAAGAGTGGCAAGAAGAAAGCCATTTCTTAAAGATATCCATAAAAAGTGTCGTTTAAAGTTTGCCACAAGCCACCTGGGAGAAACACCAAACATGTGGAAGAAGGTGCTCTGGTCAGATGAAACCAAAATTGAACTTTTTGGCAACAATGCAAAACGTTATGTTTGGCGTAAAAGCAACACAGCTCATCACCCTGAACACACCATGCCCACTGTCAAACATGGTGGTGGCAGCATCATGGTTTGGGCCTGCTTTTCTTCAGCAGGGACAGGGAAGATGGTTAAAATTGATGGGAAGATGGATGGAGCCAAATACAGGACCATTCTGGAAGAAAACCTGATGGAGTCTGCAAAAGACCTGAGACTGGGATGGAGATTTGTCTTCCAACAAGACAATGATACAAAACATAAAGCAAAATCTACAATGGAATGGTTCAAAAATAAACATATCCAGGTGTTAGAATGGCCAAGTCAAAGTCCAGACCTGAATCCAATCGAGAATCTGTGGAAAGAACAGAAAACTGCTGTTAACAAATGCGCTCCATCCAACCTCACTGAGCTCGAGCTGTTTTGCAAGGAGGAATGGGAAAAAAATTCAGTCTCTTGATGTGCAAAACTGATAGAGACATACCCCAAGCGACTTACAGCTGTAATCGCAGCAAAAGGTGGCGCTACAAAATATTAACTTAAGGGGGCTGAATAATTTTGCACGCCCAATTTTTCAGTTTTTGATTTGTTAAAAAAGTTTGAAATATCCAATAAATGTCGTTCCACTTCATGATTGTGTCCCACTTGTTGTTGATTCTTCACAAAAAAATACAGTTTTATAGCTTTATGTTTGAAGCCTGAAATGTGGCAAAAGGTCGCAAAGTTCAAGGGGGCCGAATACTTTTGCAAGGCACTGTATTGGTATCTTTGCTCTTTTAACCGTTCACTGTTTCTCTCGAACGGTACAGTGTATAAGTGTTTCATTGTAACTTGGTGTTTCTTTAGGACTCGAGCAATAGTTGTTGTGCTGACAGAATTAACATTTTCAAATATATCATTATCAGCCAGCACTCTATCTTGAATCTCCCGCAGTTTTATTGCATTGTTGACAACAACCATGTCAACAATAGCATTTTCCTGCGCATCTGAAAATATTTTTCCTCTTCCCCCTGTTGGGGGCAGCCTTTGGGTCCTGTTGTAAAAATATATTTTACAGTCAAACTTACTGTAATATATATCTGTGTAAATATTCTATAATTGCAATACAAAATAGATTCCTGTAATGTTTTCATTTACTGTAAGGATGTAACTCTCACCTGTTTGCATGATGGAAAATTCGCATTACAGATGCCACTGTGGATTTTTGCAGATTGGGTTGCACCCTCAACCCTGCCTCTCTCAATGAGAGACCATGGTTCACGACATGGTCTATAAGTGTAGCCCTTATTTCATCTGAAATAACAGCTCTTTGTCTTCTTTGTCTTCCTCCACGCATCCGCCCTCTCCCTGCCACCCTTCTCCCTCCACGAACCCATCTTCCTTGTTCCATTTCCAAAATGAGTCTTTCTGAGTTCTACCTATATATACTGTAATATGTGTGTGTGTTCACTAACAAGTCTAAAACAAGACACCTGCTTAGCCTTTCAGCTGAATATGCAATCAGCAGTGTTTGAAAGGCACAAGGCTGAAATCTATTCTGTTTTGAATGTGTGGTTCACAGTTTTGACAGCAGTGTGTTAGCATTTGAACAAAGTGCTGTAAATCCACAGTGTTGTGCAGGTTGTGGTTAAAGTCATGGGATAAGTGTGTAGAGTTTTGAAAACTGTGTTCAAGCAATGAAAAACGAACTAGAGTTTGGTCCACATGAACTGCTGCTGTGCAGACTGTAGTTAGAGTTTTGCACATGTGACTCCAGTTGTGTCCACTGTCATTTAGCAATCGAATAAAACTGTAACAGATCTTCAAAATTACAATATACTGTATACAATATACAATATACAATATACTGTATACAATATACAATATACAATATACTGTATACAATATACAATATACAATATACTGTATACAATATACAATATACAATATACAATATACAATATACTGTATACAATATACAATATACAATATACTGTATACAATATACAATATACTGTATACAATATACAATATACAATATACAATATACTGTATACAATATACAATATACAATATACTGTATACAATATACAATATACTGTATACAATATACAATATACAATATACTGTATACAATATACAATATACAATATACTGTATACAATATACAATATACTGTATACAATATACAATATACAATATACTGTATACAATATACAATATACAATATACTGTATACAATATACAATATACAATATACAATATACTGTATACAATATACAATATACAATATACTGTATACAATATACAATATACAATATACAATATACTGCTCTGAAGTCGATCCTTCCCTAAACATATTTCTGTAATATATATTTTTACTTCTGGAAGCTTCTGACACACTTTGATTTTGTTTTTGTTTGTGTGATATAATGCATTTATGGGAACAGGTAGGAAACCCTTCCCCTCAGGTTCTGGCCATAGATGTGAGTAAACATAAACAAAATTATTTTTATTTTACCTTTATTTAACTAGGCAAGTCAGTTAAGAACAAATTCTTATTTTCAATGACGGCCTAGGAACAGTGGGTTAACTGGTCTAAGAACAGTGGGTTAACTGGTCTAGGAACAGTGGGTTAACTGGTCTAGGAACAATGGGTTAACTGGTCTAGGAACAGTGGGTTAACTGGTCTAGGAACAGTGGGTTAACTGCCTGTTCAGGGGCAGAACGACAGATTTGTACCTTGTCAGCTCGGGGGTTTGAACTTGCAACCTTTCGGTTACTAGTCCAATGCTCTAACCACTGATGTCCGTGTTCTATGGCTGGTGTGTATTGTCTTTACTGAACCAGCTTCAGGCATTACGCGCATGACATCACTGCTCTGTGTGTGTTTCTTCTTGGTTTTTTTTATCCACTAACAGCATTACACATGTCCAAAAAATGTATTACAGTGGAACCTCCAGTTCACTTTCATTTTACAGATGACACAAGTGCTTAATATTTTTTTACGCCGCAAGCCATGTTCAGCTAAGGACATCACCCTCATAAAAACCATGCATTTGCCCTGATTGGCTCAAGCTCGATCCAGCTACATAGTCAGTGGCAGCTGCTCGCTGATTGCACAGCGTGAGCACCTTGTCTAGTGGAAACCGTCTCCAAGTACATTTTATTGTTCTCCTTTCTAACAGCGATCCTGTCAGAGCCTCAGTCTACAACTCTAGAGAGAGAGAGATGGAGAGAGACAGAGACAGAGAGGAGAGAGAGGGGAGAGAATGAGGGATAGAGAAAGAGAGGGGAGAGAAGGAGAGATAGAGAAAGAGAGGGGAGAGAGGGAGATAAAGAGAGGAGAGAGAGAGAGAAAGAAAGAGAGAGAGAGAGAGGAGAGATAGAGGAAGAGAGAGAGAGAGAGAGAGAGAGAGAGAGAGAGAGGAGAGAGAGAGGAGAGAGATAGAGGAAGATAGAGAGAGAGAGAGAGTAGAGAGAGGAGAGAGGGAGAGAGAGAGAAAGAGAGAGGAGAAAGAGAGAGAAAGACAGAGAGAGAGGAGAGAGAGAGAAAGATAGAGAGAGAGAGGGGGGAGAGAGAGAGATAGAGGAAGATAGAGAGAGAGAGAGAGTAGAGAGAGGAGAGAGGGAGAGAGAGAGAAAGAGAGAGGAGGAAGAGAGAGAAAGACAGAGAGAGGAGAGAGAGAGAAAGATAGAGAGAGAGAGGAGAGAGAGAGCTAGAGGAAGATAGAGAGAGAGAGAGAGTAGAGAGAGGAGAGAGGGAGAAACATTTTTCTAAAACATTTTATTTTTTGTTTCTGATGTTGCATTTCTTCTCAAATTTGCTTTCAATACTGCTTTTTGGAATATGCAATTGATGTGTTGAGTAGCTGAATTGTCACATTCTTTATTGTTTTGGTATTGTGACTTATTGAAGAACTGTATTGAGTTCATCATTTCAATTGAGTTCAATGTTTCAATGAATCTCTCTGCTGTGTTTGGAGCCCATCTGTACGATTGGTTTATGTTGTAGAGTTTATTGGGCTGTTTTATTTAATGCGTATTGCTGGTTCATTTCTTCAGAAACATGTTGATCTGTCTGTGATCTGACAATGGTGTCTGTGGTCTGATAGTAAATGCACTCATGGAGGAGGGGTCAATGTCAGTGATGGCATAATCAACTACACTTATCCCAACAGCTGAGCAGTAAGTAAACTGACCTAAAGAGCCCCCTCTGATTCTACCATTAAGCATGTAGAGGCCTAAGTAAACTGACCTAAAGAGCCCCTTCTCATTCTACCATTAAGCATGTAGAGGCCATAGTAAACTGACCTAAAGAGCCCCCTCTGATTCTACCATTAAGCATGTAGAGGCCTAAGTAAACTGACCTAAAGAGCCCCCTCTGATTCTACCATTAAGCATGTACATGTAAGAGTCCCCTCTGATTCTACCATGTACAGGCCTAAGTAAACCTAAAGAGTCCCCTCTGATTCTACCATTAAGCATGTACAGGCCTAAGTAAACTGACCTACAGAGCCCCCTCTGATTCTACCATGTACAGGCCTAAGTAAACCTAAAGAGTCCCCTCTGATTCTACCATGTACAGGCCTAAGTAAACTGACCTAAAGAGCCCCCTCTGATTCTACCATTAAGCATGTACAGGCCTAAGTAAACCTAAAGAGTCCCCTCTGATTCTACCATTAAGCATGTACAGGCCTAAGTAAACCTAAAGAGTCCCCTCTGATTCTACCATGTACAGGCCTAAGTAAACCTAAAGAGCCCCCTCTGATTCTACCTTTAAGCATGTACAGGCCTAAGTAAACCTAAAGAGGCCCCTCTGATTCTACCATTAAGCATGTACAGGCCTAAGTAAACTGACCTACAGAGCCCCCTCTGATTCTACCATGTACAGGCCTAAGTAAACCTAAAGAGTCCCCTCTGATTCTACCATGTACAGGCCTAAGTAAACTGACCTAAAGAGCCCCCTCTGATTCTACCATTAAGAATGTACAGGCCTAAGTAAACTGACCTAAAGAGCCCCCTCTGATTCTACCATGTACAGGCCTAAGTAAACTGACCTAAAGAGCCCCCTCTGATTCTACCATGTACAGGCCTAAGTAAACTGACCTAAAGAGTCCCCTCTGATTCTACCATTAAGCATGTACAGGCCTAAGTAAACCTAAAGAGTCCCCTCTGATTCTACCATTAAGCATGTACAGGCCTAAGTAAACCTAAAGAGTCCCCTCTGATTCTACCATTAAGCATGTACAGGCCTAAGTAAACCTAAAGAGTCCCCTCTGATTCTACCATTAAGCATGTACAGGCCTAAGTAAACCTAAAGAGTCCCCTCTGATTCTACCATGTACAGGCCTAAGTAAACCTAAAGAGTCCCCTCTGATTCTACCATTAAGCATGTACAGGCCTAAGTAAACCTAAAGAGTCCCCTCTGATTCTACCATTAAGCATGTACAGGCCTAAGTAAACCTAAAGAGTCCCCTCTGATTCTACCATTAAGCATGTACAGGCCTAAGTAAACCTAAAGAGTCCCCTCTGATTCTACCATGTACAGGCCTAAGTAAACTGACCTAAAGAGCCCCCTCTGATTCTACCATTAAGCATGTACAGGCCTAAGTAAACTGACCTAAAGAGCCCCCTCTGATTCTACCATTAAGCATGTACAGGCCTAAGCCATCTACAGAGATGCACTCCTTCCCATTTTTGTTCAGTATTTGGTCAGGACTATTCCTATTATTTATAAAAGGGTTACTGTACAAGGAGGGGTGTCCAAATGTGTGGTGGTTACCCCCCGCATCAGTGTAGTCAGGCTCAGAACCTGTTCTTGCATTGAAATCTCCATAAAGAAGCACTTTACCCTCTGCCTGAAATGTAATGATTTCTGTCTGGAGATGATCAGAAAACGGGTCATCATAATCATTGGTCTGACCACATCTGCACGGGGAAACTTGAATATGGCAGTGAATGAACTCAAAGAAAAAGCCCGCAGAGCATTGTACACAATAAAAATGAAATTATTCAAAATCAACATCCCAATTAGAATTTGGACCCAAATATTTGACAGTGTAATCCTACCAATAGCTCTTTAGAGAAGTGAGGTTTGGGGGCCACTCAATAAACTGGATTTTAAATTTTGGGACAAACATCCAATTGAAGCCCTACATGCAGAATTCTGTGGTATAATTCTACAAGTCCAGAGAAATACACCAACTAATGCATGTAGGGCAGAATTGGGCCGCTTTTCAGCGGAAATGAAAATACAGACAAGATCATAAAAATGTTGGCTACATCTAAATTCAAGTCCAAATTCAAGTCTGCAATTTAAAGCACTTCAAAAACAAGAACTGAGCCCTGAATCGAGGCCTCTCAGTCAGCTGGGGTTGGACCCAACCAACCAAGCTGAGCCCAGAAACGAGCCCTCTCAATCAGCTGGGGTTGGAACCAACCAACCAAGCTGAGCCCAGAATCGAGCCCTCTCAGTCAGCTGGTGTTGTACCCAACCAACCAAGCTGAGCCCAGAATCGAGCCCTCTCAGTCAGCTGGTGATGGACCCAACCAACCAATCGAGCCCTCTCAGTCAGCTGGTGTTGGACCCAACCAACCAAGCTGAGCCCAGAAACGAGCCCTCTCAGTCAGCTGGTGTTGGACCCAACCAACCAAGCTGAGCCCAGAAACGAGCCCTCTCAGTCAGCTGGGGTTGGACCCAACCAACCAAGCTGAGCCCAGAAACGAGCCCTCTCAGTCAGCTGGTGTTGGACCCAACCAACCAAGTTGAGCCCAGAAACGAGCCCTCTCAGTCAGCTGGGGTTGGACCAAACCAACCAAGCTGAGCCCAGAAACGAGCCCTCTCAGTCAGCTGGTGTTGGACCCAACCAAGCAAGCTGAGCCCAGAAACGAGCCCTCTCAGTCAGCTGGTGTTGGACTCAACCAACCAAGCTGAGCCCAGAAACGAGCCCTCTTAGTCAGCTAGGGTTGCACCCAACCAACCAAGCTGAGTCCAGAATCGAGCCCTCTCAGTCAGCTGGTGTTGGACCCAACCAACCAAGCTGAGCCCAGAAACGAGCCCTCTCAGTCAGCTGGTGTTGGACCCAACCAACCAAGCTGAGCCCAGAAACGAGCCCTCTCAGTCAGCTGGGGTTGGACCCAACCAACCAAGCTGAGCCCAGAAACGAGCCCTCTCAGTCAGCTGGTGTTGGACCCAACCAACCAAGCTGAGCCCAGAAACGAGCCCTCTCAGTCAGCTGGTGTTGGACCCAACCAACCAAGCTGAGCCCAGAAACGAGCCCTCTCAGTCAGCTGGTGTTGGACCCAACCAACCAAGCTGAGCCCAGAAACGAGCCCTCTCAGTCAGCTGGTGTTGGACCCAACCAACCAAGCTGAGCCCAGAAACGAGCCCTCTCAGTCAGCTGGTGTTGGACCCAACCAACCAAGCTGAGCCCAGAATCGAGCCCTCTCAGTCAGCTGGGGTTGGACCCAACCAACCAAGCTGAGCCCAGAAACGAGCCCTCTCAGTCAGCTGGTGTTGGACCCAACCAACCAAGCTGAGCCCAGAATCGAGCCCTCTCAGTCAGCTGGGGTTGGACCCAACCAACCAAGCTGAGCCCAGAAACGAGCCCTCTCAGTCAGCTGGTGTTGCACCCAACCAACCAATCTGAGCCCAGCACTGCTTCAAAAGAAAGAATTCCAATAAACAAAATCATGAACCAATCAAAGGACTCATATTTACAACATTGGAAAAACGAAACAAAATCCCAAAGCCGACTAAATTGCTATTTGGCCCTAAACAGAGAATATGAATTGGCTGATTATCTCTACTCTGTCAGAGATACGAAGCAGAGACAGATTCTTACCAGGTACAGGCTGAGTGACCACCAATTGGCAATAGAAACCGGCAGACATAAAAACACATGGCTACCCAAAGAGGAGCGTGTATGTGGTCACTGCACAACAGGGGATCTACTTTCTCCGTTACTGTGATATATATTCCTCACCAAGAGATTCATTATTCACAGAAATGACGACATTTATTCCAAATTTGAACCTATTAAACACAGAGGAGAGAGAGCGAGAGATAGAGAAAGAGAGAGAGAGAGGAGAGATGGAGGAGAGAGAGATAGAGGAGAGATAGAGGAGAGAGAAGAGAGAGAGATAAAGATAGAGGGAAGAGAAAGAGAGAAAGAGAGGAGAGAGAGAGAGAGAAAGAGAGAGAGAGAGAGAGAGAGAGAGAGAGAGAGAGGAGATGGAGGAGAGAGAGATAGAGGAGAGATAGAAGAGAGAGAGATAAAGATATAGGGAAGAGAGAGAGAGAGAAAGAGAGGAGAGAGAGAGAGAGAGAGATAGAGGAGAGATAGAAGAGAGAGAGATAAAGATATAGGGAAGAGAGAGAGAGAGAAAGAGAGGAGAGAGAGAGAGAGAGAGAGAGAGAGAGAGAGAGAGAGAGAGAGAGAAAGAGAGGAGAGAGAGAGAGAGAGAGAGAGAGAGAGAGAGAGAGAGAGGAAAGCTCACTCACTACATCAAATAATGGTAGCTGGCAAAAGGAGGATAACATCCACGATCAAAGGAGAAAGAGGAAGTGGGAGTAGTGCATTTACATTCATAATGAATCACCACAGACACACACACACGCTGACACACACACGCTGACACACACACGCTGACACACACACACGCTGACACACACACGCTGACACACACACGCTGACACACACACACGCTGACACACACACGCTGACACACACACGCTGACACACACACGCTGACACACACACACACTGAAACACACACAAGGTTGGACATAAATTCAGATAAAAAGAAGCGAACAGGCCTCTTTCTCCTCCAGGATGTCTCTGATAAAGTAGAACATTAACACAAAGAACATCCTGCTGCTTCCATCACAGTAGCTCTCACTCTCTCTTTCTCTCCTCTACTCTCTCTCTCTCTGTCTCGCTCTCTCTCTCTCTCACGCTCTCTTTCTCTCCTCTACTCTCTCTCTCTCTCCTCCTCCTCCTATTCCCTCTCTCTGCCCCCTCCATCTCTCTCTCTCTCTCTCTCTCTCTCTCTCTCTCTCTTTCTCACTCTCTCTCTCTCTCTCTCACTCTCTCTCTCTCTCTCTCCTCGCTCTCTCTCTCTCATCTCTCTCTCTCTCCTCTCTCTCTCTCTCTCTCTCCTCTCTCTCTCTCTCTCCTCTCTCTCTCTCTCTCTCTCTCTCTCTCTCTCTCTCTCTCTCTCTCTCTCTCTCTCTCTAGCTCTCTCTTTCTCTCCTCTACTCTCTCTCTCTCTCTCAATGCAATTAAATTTAATGGCTTTATTGGCATGGGAAACATGTGTTAACATTGCCAAATCAAGTGAAGTAGATAACAAACAAAGGTGAAAAAAAACAATAAAAATGAACAGTAAACATTACACTCACAGAAGTTCCAAAAGAATAAAGACATTTAAAATGTCATATCATGTCTCTATACAGTGTTTAAACAATGTATAGCAAGGGCATGCTCACTGAGTGCATCTCAGTCCTCTTGTGGGCAGTGTGCACATAGCCCGTCTTCTCTTGAAAACCAGGTCTGTCTACGCCGTACAGTCAAAGCTTTCCTTCATTTTGGGTCAGTCACAGTGGTCAGAAATTCTTCCACTGTGTACTCTCTGTTTAGGGCCAAATAGCATTCTAGTTCTAGTTGCTTCTTTCAAATTTTTCAAGTAATTCTTTTTTTGTTTCCCAGCTTGCTTAAGAGGCTCTTCTCCAGGTTCATCTCTCTGTAGGTGATAGCTTTGTTATGGAAGGTTTGGGAATCACTTCCTTTTAGGTGGTTGTAGAATTTAACGTCTATTTTCTGGATTTTGATAATTACCCAGCTAGCACAGTGGATCTGTGCTATCCCCGACTCCGGCTGAGAGTCGGTGCACTCGGCTGAGAGTCAGACTTCGGCAGTATTACTTATGGCTAGAATGCGGGGACCTCGGGCCTATTCCGGTGAGAGTTATCTGGCCCAAATGTATTACTTGGCGCTCGGGCCGATTGGGGCTACTCTCTGGCAGATGATTACACAGGCTGCTTTATATAATTAACATTTCATTATTTATTTATTTTTCCATATTTTGTCATTGTTTCTGTAATCCCAAAAAAATGAACATTTAAATTAAATTCTTTAAGAGTCCTGTTTAAGTAGTATTTTAGTATTTTGATACTTTGTGCAAATTGATAAGCATTAAAAACTTTGCTCCCAAGTGGCGCAGCGGTCTAAGACACTGCATCGCAGTGCAAACTGCGTTGCGGCAGATGCTGGTTTGATACTCTTGCCGGGAGACTCATGAGATCACGCATAATTGGCCAAGCATTGTCCGGGTTAGTGGAGGGTTTGGCTTGCCGGGATGTCCTTGTCCCATCACGCTCTGGCGACTCCTGTGGTGGGCCAGGCGCATGCACATTGTTGCGGCTGGCTTCCGGGTTAAGCGAGCATTGTGTCAGGAGGCAGTGCGGCTTGGCGAGGTTGTGTTTTGGAGGACACACGGCTCTCGACCTTCACCTCTCCCGAGGCTGTATGGGAGTTGCAGCGATGGGACAAGACAATTGGATATTATGAAAAGGGGGTAAAAAATAAATAAATAACATTATTTAAAAAACATTTTGGATGGGTATAATTTGTATGTATAAAATGTACAATTGTAATATTTAAAATGACTAAATCGGGTCATTTTGTTTACATTTATTTAAAATTGCATCGGGCCGCTTCTGGGGGATTCTGGTAATATGCCGGTCAAAGTCAGCTGAATTCTGGGAGATGGAAACGGCCCGATGTACTTGGACCGATTCTGGGCAGTCATTCATTTTGATTCCGGGCCGAGTCCGACACCCGATTCCGGGCCGATTCAATCAGTTCCGGACACCAGAAGAGGGCTGCTTCTGGGCCGATTCCTCCATGTTAGCTGGGTAGCGGGTATCGGCCTAATTCAACTCTGCATGTATTATTTGGTGTTTTACATTGTACACAGAGGATATTTGGTGTTTGTCCCATTTTGTGAATCCTTGGTTGGTGAGTGAACTCACAACCATAAAGGGCAAAGGGTTCTATAACTGATTCAAGTATTTTAAGCCAGATCCTAATTGTTTGTGGAAGTTACCTGTGGCACTGATGTTTAGACCGAGGTAGGTATAGTTTTTTGTGTGCTCTAGGGCAACGGTGTATAGATGGAGTTTGAATTTGTAGTCCTGGCAATTGGACCTTTTTTGGAACACCATTTTGTCTTACTGAGATTTACTGTAAGGGCCCAGGTCTGACAGAATCTGTTCAGAAGATCTAAGTGCTGCTGTAGGCCCTCCTTGGTTGGTGACAGAAGCACCAGATCATCAGCAAACAGTAGACATTTGACTTCAGATTCTAGTAGGGTGAGGCCAGGTGCTGCAGACTGTTCTAGTGCCCGCGCCAATTCTGTGATATATATGTTGAAGAGGGTGGGGCTTAAGCTGCATCCCTGTCTCACCCCACAGCCCTGTGGAAAGAAATGTGTGTGGTTTTTGTCAATTTTATACACACACTTGTTGTTTGTGGATATACATTTTATAATGTCCTATGTTTTTCCCCCAACACCACTTTCTATTAATTTGTATAGCAGACCCTCATGCCAAATTGAGTTAAAAGCTTTTTTGAAATCAACAAATCATGAGAAGACTTTGCCTTTGTTTTGGTTTGTTTGTTTGTCAATTAGGGTATGCAGGGTGAATACGTGGTCTGTCGTACAGTAATTTGGTAATTACCTCTCTGCCTCTGTTGGTCTCTCTCTCTCTCTCTCTCTCTCTCTCTGTCCCTACATTCTGCTGTCTGTTTTATTCTTCCTTTTGGTTAGTAAGGGAATCAAACAGAGAATAACCCAGACTGTGGGAATGAATGGGACTGGGTCAGGGAACATCAGTTTGCAACAAAACTTGAGCTCCAATATTTTACAATGAGACATCAAACAGCAGCCAATGTCAATGAAAGGAGAGTGAGGAAATGAGACAGCCCTGGAGAGACAGCCCTGGAGAGACAGCTATGATTTAGTATCCCAATAATCACAGAACGGAATCAGAGAGGAGTCCATAACAGAAGTGCAGGAGGATGTGTGTGTGTGTGTGTGTGTGTGTGTGTGTGTGTGTGTGTGTGTTCGTGTACTAGAGGTCCACTGATTATGATTTTTCAATACCGATACCGATTATTGGAGGACCAAAAAAGCCGATACTGACTAATCGGCCGATTTATTTATTTATTTATTTGTAATAATGACAATTACAACAATACTGAATGAACAATTGTTTTAACTTAATATAATTCATCACTAAAATCAATTTAGCCTCAAGTAAATAATGAAACATGTTCAATTTGGTTTAAAATAATGCAAAAACAAAGTGTTGGAGAATAAAGTAAAAGTGCAATATGTGCTACGTAAGAAAGCTAACATTTCAGTTCCTTGCTCAGAACATGAGAAGATATGAAAGCTGGAGGATCCTTTAAGCATGAGTCTTCAATATTCCCAGGTAAGAAGTTTTAGGTTGTAGTTATTAGAGGAATTATAGGACTATTTCCCTCTATACCATTTGTATTTCATTAACCTTTGACTATTGGATGTTCTTATAGGCACTTTAGTATTGCCAGTGTAACAGTATAGCTTCCGTCCCTCTCCTCGCTCCTCCCTGGGCTCGAACCAGCAACACAACGACAGCCACCATTGAAGCAGCGTTACCCATGCAGAGCAAGGGGAACAACTACTAGAAGGCTCAGAGCGAGTGACGTTTGAAACGCTATTAGTGTGCGCCAACTAGCTAGCCATTTCACTTCGGTTACACCAACCGATTAATCGGGCGACCTCTAGTGTGTACTGACTGTGCACATGTTCGTAATGATGGATCCATGTTAAGATTAGTAGGTCAATTTATTATTTCCTACCACTCCAAACAGATGAGCTCTGTGCTATGTCTGTGTCTGTGCCTGTGTGTGTGTGTGTGTGTGTGTGTGGGGGGGGGGGGTGGTCCCAGTGGCAGACATTTAATGAAACAGCTTCAGGTCAGCTGGTTACAGCGCAGATTTATCACTGGGCGCTGGCATCGCTTAACCCAGCACGTTCTCAAGGCCAAGCAGCCTCAAGGAGATTCACACACACACACACACACACACACACACAGAAAGACAGAGAGGCTGTAGGCCAATACACACACACACACAGGTATTTTGCACAAAGCTGGAAAGCACATACTCACACACACATATTCACACCACACACAGAAAGACCGAGAGGCTGTAGGCTAATACACACACACACACACACACACACACACACACACACACACACACACACACACACACACACACACACACACACACACACACACACACACACACACACACACACACACACACACACAGAGGAGAAAAAGAGGATAAGATAAGGTGTTTGAGAGGCTAGAAACATCTGAGAGAAACAGCTGACTCAGAGAGAAGAGTCTGATTTAATAAGGACCCAGCAGGGGTCCGGCCATAGGTGCTGATTGTTCCTCAATACAATGAAGAGAGACTAGAATGGGAAGATGGGAAAAAAGGAGAAATTCATCTGCCCATCTTTCCCTCAGCCATTCAATCCCATTTAAATACAAATATTGATTTTGATGATAAAATGCTTTTTGTTATACACACCATTTCCAGATACACTGCTGCTCAACAAACATGGTTACTAAGATGTTACTATGATGGGTGTTACACAGTGGAGGCTGCTGAGGGGAGGATGGCTCATAATAATGGCCTTCACCCCTCCACCCCTTCCACCCCTTCCACCCCTTCACCCCCCTCCACCCCTTCACCCCCTACCCCCTCCACCCCTCCCACCCTTCACCCCTCCAGCGCCCTTTATAACAACAACTTGGAAGGAGAGGAGAAGAGAGTAGAGGAGAGGGGAGAAGGGAGAAGGAGAAGGAGAGGAGAGGGAGAGGAGAGAGGGATGGGGAAAGGGAGAGTGAGGAGAGGAGGGGAGAGAGGAGAGGAATGGGGAGAGGGGAGGAGAGGAGAGGGGAGAAGGAGAGGAGAGAGGAGAGGAATGGGGAGAGGGGAGGAGAGGAGAGGGGAGAAGGGAGAAGGAGAGGGAGAGGAGAGGGGAGAAGGAGAGGAGAGAGGGATGGGGAAAGGGAGAGTGAGGAGAGCAGGGGAGAGAGGAGAGGAATGGGGAGAGGGGAGGAGAGGAGAGGGGAGAAGGGAGAAGGAGAGGGAGAGGAGAGGGGAGAAGGAGAGGGGAGAGGGATGGGGAAAGGGAGAGTGAGGAGAGGAGGGGAGAGAAGAGGGGAATGGGGAGAGGGGAGGAGAGGAGAGGGGAGAAGGAGAGGGAGAGGAGAGGGGAGAAGGAGAGGAGAATGGGGAGAGGAGAGGAGAGGAGTAGAGAGGAAGAGGAGAGGGAGAGGGAGAGGAGAGGGATGGGGAGAGGAGAAGAGAAGGGAGGAGAGGAAGGCAGTATTCTATGGCACTTCCTTTCTCTCTCCTGTGAGCCATTATCGTCTTCCTGTGAGCCAGTATCGTCTTCTTGTGAGCCATATATCGTCTTCCTTTGAGCCATATATCGTCTTCTTGTGAGCCATATTTCGTCTTCCTGTTTGAGTGAGCAGACTACAGAGCAGATACAGCCCTCCACATCTCCTTTCCTCTCTACAGCCACATGTGGTAGGGTCCCTTCTCCCTTTGTCAACTCAGGCTTAGAGCTTGTCAACTCAGGCTTCACAAGCTTACAGTATTCATCCCCAACAACAGGGGAAAAAAATTAAACACAGTAAATTGGCCCAGCCATGGACATTGTTTTTCCTTACTGCACTTGCTAACCATGCAGGCAGGCAAACACGCAACACTGATCACACACACGCACGCACGCACGCACACACACACACACGGACACACACACACACACGCACCCCCACACACACACACTGATTAATAATCTCCCTGAGATGCAGAAGTGGTTGATCAGACTAATTAACTACTGTCATTAATCACTACAGCACAGAGAGAGAGAAAGACAGAGAGAGAGAGAGAGAGAGAGAGAGAGAGAGAGAGAGATGTGCATAACTGTAATCTGCTTTGCTGATTTTGTAACACTTCAGTTGATTGTGTTCATATCCTCTTGAATGGTTGATTGGCTGGTATGAGCTGGAACAACTGTTAGAATCATGTTACACTACTGGTCAAAAGTTTTAGAACGCCTACTCATTCAAGGGTTTTTCTGAATTTGGACTATTTTCTACAATGTAAAATAATAGTGAAGACATCAAAACTATGAAATAACACATATGGAATCATGTAGTAACCCAAAAAGTGTTAAACAAATCAAAATATATTTTATATTCTAGATTCTTTAAATAGCCTCTCTTTGCTTTGATCACAGTGGCATCATTAAAATTGAAGACTTATTTTATCAAATCAATTCTCTATAATTATTATTACGTGATTAAACTAATCATGTAAATGGAATTAACTAGGAAGTCGGAGCACCAAGGAAAATCTTCAGATTACAAAGTTATAATTTTCTGATTATAACTCTTCAGATATTTTAATTAGTCTTCTAATTAATGAATTATTATTTACCTCACGTCAGTCTCATTCCAAACGTGGTAAATTGTTGGTTATCTGCACGAACACAGCCTTAACTATCAATCATCCATACACAAATTGGCGTATTTATTTATTTATTTATTATTTACGTTTCACAGAAACACATAAACAAACAGTAGGTATTAGTTACTAAGAAGGATAGGGAAGATTCCCTAGTGGGCTAATCCGATATGATGGCTTGGTGGACAAAAGGAAGTGGGTGTGGAATGAGAGAGCGGGAAAGACAACAGGGATCACGTCCTATATCGACATAACCCGAAAGGTCACTCAGCAAGGAAGAAGCCACTGCTCCAAAAACGCCAGAAAAAAGCCAGACTACCGTTTGCAACTGCACATGGGGACATCGTACTTTTTGGAGAAATGCCCTCTGGTCTGATGAAACAAAATATAACTGTTTGGCCATAATGACGATCATTATGTTAGGAGGAAAAACGTGGAGGCTTGCAATCCGAAGAACACTATCCCAACCATGAAGCACGGGGGTGGGAGCATTATTGTGTGGGGGTGCTTTGCTACAAGAGGGACTGGTGCACTTCATAAAATAGATGGCTTCATGAGGTAGGAAAATTATGTGGATATACTGAAGCAACATCTCAAGACATCAGTCAGTAAGTTAAAGCTTGGTCTCAAATGGGTCTTCCAAATGGACAATGACCCCAAGCATACTTCCAAAGTTGTGGCAAAATGGCTTAAGGACAACAAAGTCAAGGTATTGGAGTGGCCATCACAAAGCCCTGACTTCAATCCTATAGAAAATGTGTGGGCAGAACTGAAAAAGCGTGTGCGCGCAAGGAGGCCTACAAACCTGACTCAGATACACCAGCTCTGTCAGGAGGAATGGGCCAAAATTCACCCAACTTAAGTGTGGGAAGCTTGTGGAAGGTAACCCTCAATGTTTGATTCAAGTTAAACAATTTAAAGGCAATGCTACCAAATACTAATTGAGTATAGGTAAACTTCTGACCTACTGGGAATGTGATGAATGAAATAAAAGCTGAAATAAATAATTCTCTCTACTATTAATCTGACATTTCACATTCTTAAAATAAAATGGTGATTCTAACTGACCTAAGACAGTGAATTTTTACTAAGATTAAATGTCAGGAATTGTGAAAAACTGAGTTAAAATTTATTTGGCTAAAGTGTATGTAAACTTCCGACTTCAACTGTATGTTCCTTCATCATTAATCAAGATGTTAACTATCCCTCCTTCTCTCCTCTTCTCCTTCTCCCTCTCTCCGTCCTCTCACCTCCTCCTTCTCCTCCTTCACCCGCTCTCCTCCTCCTCCCTCTCGCTTTCTCCTCCCTCTCTCCTCCTCCTCCTCCTCTCCCTCTCTCCTCCTCTTCCTCCTTCTCTCTCTCTCCTCCTCCTCCTTCTCCCTCTCTCCTCCTCCTCCTCCTCATCCCTCTCTCCTCCTTCTCTTGTCCCATCATATTCACCTTAGGGGACAGTAGCCATATGTGTTTCAGATTATGGTCAATAATTGATTGATTGAATTCTTGAGATTCTTGTCTGACTTATAAAACTCAGATATCAGTTCCATCTTTCACCCCCGTTACATCTCTGTGGAGAATCACTGAGGGAATAACACAGTGAAAGGCTTTGGCATGTAGAATTCATTTTCACTCTGGGATGCACACAGACAGTAGTATTCCCTGAATTTGAAGGACAGCTGTATGTATGAAATGGGCCAAAATGAATATGGGCACACAATCCTTTATCAGTGCTTGATTAGGAGGATTATAAGGCTTATATAACCTCACAGTTGGGTCAAAAGCAAAACAGAACCCCTCCTCCTTTCCCTTTCAGAGTTCGTCTGAAATGAGGGGTATGAGGGGGGGAGTCTGAAGGGAGGAGTCTGAAGGGAGGAGTCTGAAGGGAGGAGTCTGAATGGAGGGGTCTGAAGGGAGGAGTCTGAAGGGAGGAGTCTGAAGGGAGGAGTCTGAAGGGAGGGGTCTGAAGGGAGAAGTCTGAAGGGAGGGGCCTGAAGGGAGGGGCCTAAAGGGAGGAGTCTGAAGGGAGGAGTCTGAAGGGAGGAGTCTGAATGGAGGGGTCTGAAGGGAGGAGTCTGAAGGGAGGAGTCTGAATGGAGGGGTCTGAAGGGAGGAGTCTGAAGGGTGGAGTCTGAAGGGAGGAGTCTGAAGGGAGGGGCCTAAAGGGAGGAGTCTGTAGGGAGGAGTCTGAAGGGAGGGGTTTAAAGGGAGGAGTCTGAAGGGAGGAGTCTGAAGGGAGGGGCCTAAAGGGAGGAGTCTGTAGGGAAGGGTCTAAAGGGAGGAGTCTGAAGGGAGTAGTCTGAAGGGAGGGGCCTGAAGGGAGGGGACTGAAGGGAGGAGTCTCAGCTTTACCTCTCCTCCTCTCTGTCTACTGTACAGGCCACTACCCTGTTCTCAGCCTCTCTCGCTCAGCTGAGCAGATCATTCCTGATGAGATTAACATATTTACATGGCTGAGCAGATCATAGGTGATGAGATTATCTAACATTGTAACAGGCAGCAAACTGTCAATTCTCTGCTCAGAACAGCAGATGTTTCATGACATTTGATGACAACATAAATCAATGGCTTTGCATCAATAATAGATCCAATCATCGTGGTACTGCTAGAGTCAAGTCAGGTGAGCCTTTAAACTGATTTCTCTGTAAGATTATCCATGTAAGTGTACAGGTGCAGCTAAAGTGCTTTAATGAACGCTTTAGGGAATGCTACAAACACCATCTGTCAAAATCACAATCCACCTCAAAAACACAATTACACGCTACTCTGAAACATTTCCGAAGGGAGCACTTCAGTACATTTCAGGGGCTTGACGGAAAAAAATGAAAGACCGGAAAAGCTTTAGTTTCAAGTTGTATTAATGGCATGTACAGGATACACATCGTATAGATCAGGGGATTTAAATCCTGACCCTACGAGGTCCAGAGCCTGCACGCTTTCTGTTCTACCTGATAAGTCATTGCAGCCACCCGGTGTCCCAGTTCTAAAAATCAGTCCCTGATTAGAGGAGAACCATTCAACAAAAACAGTGGAACTGGCTTTTTGAAGTGCAGAGTTCCGTTTGAGGAGAATACAACGTCCAACAAAATGCTTACTTGTGGGTTCCTAGGCTCAGTAGAATAGAACGTGTTTTAGCATCACTATAACGCAGGATGACACAATGCACAGTCCAGAATATGTATCAGAGAAGGAGGGATTTGGGGGCAAGTGTTTCAATTCCACAGTATTAGCAATAGTAAAGACTCTGGTAGCAACAGGTGTGGTGTGTGTGTAGCATGAATGTATATATATATATATATACAGTGCCTTGCGAAAGTATTCGGCCCCCTTGAACTTTGCGACCTTTTGCCACATTTCAGGCTTCAAACATAAAGATATAAAACTGTATTTTTTTGTGAAGAATCAACAACAAGTGGGACACAATCATGAAGTGGAACGACATTTATTGGATATTTCAAACTTTTTTAACAAATCAAAAACTGAAAAATTGGGCGTGCAAAATTATTCAGCCCCTTTACTTTCAGTGCAGCAAACTCTCTCCAGAAGTTCAGTGAGGATGTATGAATGATCCAATGTGGACCTAAATGACTAAAGATGATAAATACAATCCACCTGTGTGTAATCAAGTCTCCGTATAAATGCACCTGCACTGTGATAGTCTCAGAGGTCCGTTAAAAGAGCAGAGAGCATCATGAAGAACAAGGAACACACCAGGCAGGTTCGAGATACTGTTGTGAAGAAGTTTAAAGCCGGATTTGGATACAAAAAGATTTCCCAAGCTTTAAACATCCCAAGGAGCACTGTGCAAGCGATAATATTGAAATGGAAGGAGTATCAGACCACTGCAAATCTACCAAGACCTGGCCGTCCCTCTAAACTTTCAGCTCATACAAGGAGAAGACTGATCAGAGATGCAGCCAAGAGGCCCATGATCACTCTGGATGAACTGCAGAGATCTACAGCTGAGGTGGGAGACTCTGTCCATAGGACAACAATCAGTCGTATATTGCACAAATCTGGCCTTTATGGAAGAGTGGCAAGAAGAAAGCCATTTCTTAAAGATATCCATAAAAAGTGTCGGTTAAAGTTTGCCACAAGTCACCTGGGAGACACACCAAACGTGGAAGAAGGTGCTCTGGTCAGATGAAACCAAAATTGAACTTTTTGGCAACAATGCAAAACGTTATGTTTGGCGTAAAAAAAACACAGCTGAACACACCATCCCCACTGTCAAACATGGTGGTGGCAGCATCATGGTTTGGGCCTGCTTTTCTTCAGCAGGGACAGGGAAGATGGTTAAAATTGATGGGAAGATGGATGGAGCCAAATACAGGACCATTCTGGAAGAAAACCTGATGGAGTCTGCAAAAGACCTGAGACTGGGACGGAGATTTGTCTTCCAACAAGACAATGATACAAAACATAAAGCAAAATCTACAATGGAATGGTTCAAAAATAAACATATCCAGGTGTTAGAATGGCCAAGTCAAAGTCCAGACCTGAATCCAATCGAGAATCTGTGGAAAGAACTGAAAACTGCTGTTCACAAATGCTCTCCATCCAACCTCACTGAGCTCGAGCTGTTTTGCAAGGAGGAATGGGAAAAAATGTCAATCTCTCGATGTGCAAAACTGATAGAGACATACCCCAAGCGACTTACAGCTGTAATCGCAGCAAAAGGTGGCGCTACAAAGTATTAACTTAAGGGGGCTGAATAATTTTGCACGCCCAATTTTTCAGTTTTTGATTTGTTAAAAAAGTTTGAAATATCCAATAAATGTCGTTCCACTTCATGATTGTGTCCCACTTGTTGTTGATTCTTCACAAAAAAATACAGTTTTATATCTTTATGTTTGAAGCCTGAAATGTGGCAAAAGGTCGCAAAGTTCAAGGGGGCCGAATACTTTCGCAAGGCACTGTATATTTCTCAATGTTGATGGATGAGTCCTGGGGGGATGAATCTTTGAACATCAGTAATCTCAAAACAATCATGCAGCATTGAGTCTACCTCCTCTGTCCAGCGCTTCACTATTCTCTGTGTTTGTGGCTCCCTCTTGAGTTGCTTGTAGGCGAGGAATAGGAACAGAGAGATGTGATCTGACTTTCTTCTATGTTTAATTTATTGAATCTCTCCCTCATCTTTTTTCCCCCTGTGTTTACCTCAGTTTACCTGGCCAAAAAGGTATATCCAGTACAATAAGACATTCAGGACAAAAATATGAAAGTGTTTAAAATCTAATTCCCTCTAATCTGTGTTTTTTATTCCCTTACCTCTGTCAAAATAGTTTGACAGTGAAAACATCTGACAACAGGATTGGGGGATAACACGGTTCTCTCAATGTAACAGCTTGATACACCGCATGTATCTCTCTACAGAGATACAAAAAAGCTGTGTGACATTCAATGTTCACCCGATGTGCATTCAATGTTCACCCAATGTGCATTCAATGTTCACCCAATGTGCATTCAATGCTCAGACAATGTCCACTCGGTGATCACTCAATGTGCGTTCAATATTCACTGGTTCGCTGATGGCCACAGCTTTCTAATATTCTGGTTACAGACAGATATTATGACATCGTTTAGAAGATGTCCGTCCACTTAGGGGAAATTACTGTGGTATCATGGGAGATTTAAATGACAGAGATAACTCCCACAAGGTCTCTGGCTGTCACTCAACCAGCTGCTAGCCTGTTAGCCTTCTAGTCTGTTAGACTACTAGTCTGTT
Source organism: Oncorhynchus clarkii lewisi (assembly GCF_045791955.1). Lineage (NCBI taxonomy): Eukaryota > Metazoa > Chordata > Actinopteri > Salmoniformes > Salmonidae > Oncorhynchus > Oncorhynchus clarkii. Next base: position 10,951,072 of record NC_092161.1, on the reverse strand, counting down.
AGTCTGCTAGTCTGTTAGTCTGCCAGTCTGTTAGCTTGCCAGTCTGTTAGCCTGCCTGTCTGTTAGTCTTCTAGCCTGTTTGTCATGTACTGTCATGTTGTGTCTTGTTTCTGTCCTTTCCTTTCACCCTGTCTCCCTCTGCTGGTCGTACTAGGTTACCGTTTCTGTCCCTCTTTCCCCCAGCTGTTCCTTGTCTTCTCTGACTACCTCATTCACCCCTTTTCCCACCTGTTCCCTTTTTCCCTCTGATTAGGTCCCTATATCTCTCTCTGTTTCTGCTCCTGTCTTTGTCGGATTCTTGTTTGTGTTGTTCATGCCTGAACCAGACTATCGTCATGTTTGCTGCAACCTTGTCCTGTCCTGTCGGAACCTGCCGGTCCATCTGAGCCTACGTTTTGTTTTGTTATTAAAGAAGCTCTGTTTACGTTAATTCGCTTTTGGGTCCTCATTCACGCACCGTAACAGAAGAATCCGACCAAGAATGGACCCAGCGACTTCGGATCCTCTCCACTCAGCCGTCGAGATCCAGGGAGCGATGCTAGGCAGACACAAGCAGGAATTGTCTGCTGCTCGACATGCCGTTGAGACCCTGGCCACCCAAGTCTCCAACCTCACAGAACAGGTTCACCATCTCCGCCTCGATCCACCGGCCACTTCCAGGGCTTTCGAATCTCCGGAGCCCAGGATCAATAACCCGCCGTGTTACTCTGGGGAGCCCACTGAATGCCGCTCGTTCCTCACCCAGTGTGATATTGTGTTTTCTCTCCAGCCCAACACTTACTCCAGGAGCACTGCTCGTGTCGCCTACGTCATATCTCTCCTTACTGGACGGGCTCGTGAGTGGGGCGCGGCAATCTGGGAGGCAAGGGCTGAGTGTACTAACCAGTATCAGGACTTTAAGGATGAGATGATACGGGTTTTTGATCGATCTGTTTTTGGGGAGGAGGCTTCCAGGGCCCTGTCTTCCCTATGTCAAGGTAATCGATCCATAACAGACTACTCTATTGAGTTTCGCACTCTTGCTGCCTCCAGTGGCTGGAACGAGCCGGCTTTGCTCGCTCGTTTTCTGGAGGGTCTCCGCGCAGAGGTAAAGGATGAGATTCTCTCCCGGGAGGTTCCTTCCAGCGTGGATTCCTTGATTGAACTCGCTATTCGCATTGAGCGACGGGTTGATCTTCGTCACCGAGCTCGTGGAAAGGAGCTCGCGTTCTCCGTTGCCCCCCTCTCCGCATCACTACCATCTTCCTCTGCCGGCTCGGGTGCTGAGCCTATGCAGCTGGGAGGTATCCGCATCTCGACTAAGGAGAGGGAACGGAGAATCACCAACCGCCTCTGTCTCTATTGCGGTTCTGCTGGTCATTTTGTCACTTCATGTCCAGTAAAAGCCAGAGCTCATCAGTAAGCGGAGGGCTACTGTTGAGCGCTACTACTCCTGTCTCTCCTTCAAGATCCTGCACTACCTTGTCGGTCCATCTACGCTGGACCGGTTCGTCAGCTTCCTGCAGTGCCTTAATAGACTCTGGGGCGGAGGGCTGTTTTATGGACGAGACCTGGGCTCGGGAACATGACATTCCTCTCAGACAGTTAAGGGAGTCCACGGCCTTGTTCGCCCTGGATGGTAGTCCTCTCCCCAGGATTCAGCGTGAGACACTACCTTTAACCCTCACTGTTTCTGGTAATCATAGCGAAACCATTTCTTTTTTAATTTTTCGTTCACCTTTTACACCTGTTGTTTTGGGCCATCCCTGGCTAGTTTGTCATAATCCTTCCATTAATTGGTCTAGTAATTCTATCCTCTCCTGGAACGTCTCTTGTCATGTGAAATGTTTAATGTCTGCTATCCCTCCTGTTTCCTCTGTCTCTTCTTCACAGGAGGAGCCTGGTGATTTGACAGGGGTGCCGGAGGAATATCACGATCTGCGCACGGTGTTCAGTCGGTCCAGGGCCACCTCTCTTCCTCCACACCGGTCGTATGATTGTAGTATTGATCTCCTTCCGGGAACCACTCCCCCCCGGGGTAGACTATACTCTCTGTCGGCTCCCGAACGTAAGGCTCTCGAAGATTATTTGTCTGTAGCTCTTGCCGCCGGTACCATAGTCCCCTCCTCCTCTCCCGCCGGAGCGGGGTTTTTTTTTGTTAAGAAGAAGGACGGGTCCCTGCGCCCCTGCATAGATTATCGAGGGCTGAATGACATAACAGTGAAGAATCGTTATCCGCTTCCTCTTATGTCTTCAGCCTTCGAGATCCTGCAGGGAGCCAGGTTTTTCACTAAGTTGGACCTTCGTAACGCTTACCATCTCGTGCGCATCAGGGAGGGGGACGAGTGGAAGACGGCGTTTAACACTCCGTTAGGGCACTTTGAATACCGGGTTCTTCCTTTCGGCCTCGCTAACGCTCCAGCTGTCTTTCAGGCATTAGTCAATGATGTCCTGAGAGACATGCTGAACATCTTTGTTTTCGTTTACCTTGACGATATCCTGATTTTTTCACCGTCACTCCAGATTCATGTTCAGCACGTTCGACGTGTCCTCCAGCGCCTTTTAGAGAATTGTCTTTTTGTGAAGGCTGAGAAGTGCTCTTTTCATGCCTCCTCCGTCACATTTCTCGGTTCTGTTATTTCCGCTGAAGGCATTAAGATGGATCCCGCTAAGGTCCAAGCTGTCATTGATTGGCCCGTCCCTAAGTCACGCGTCGAGCTGCAGCGCTTTCTCGGCTTCGCGAACTTCTATCGTCGTTTCATCCGCAATTTCGGTCAGGTGGCAGCTCCTCTCACAGCCCTTACTTCTGTCAAGACGTGCTTTAAGTGGTCCGTTTCCGCCCAGGGAGCTTTTGATCTCCTCAAGAATCGTTTTACATCCGCACCTATCCTTGTTACACCTGACGTCACTAGACAGTTCGTTGTCGAGGTTGACGCGTCAGAGGTGGGCGTGGGAGCCATTCTTTCTCAGCGCTCCCTCTCTGACGACAAGGTCCACCCATGCGCGTATTTTTCTCATCGCCTGTCGCCGTCGGAACGTAACTATGATGTGGGAAACCGCGAACTGCTCGCCATCCGGTTAGCCCTAGGCGAATGGCGACAGTGGTTGGAGGGGGCGACCGTTCCTTTTGTCGTTTGGACTGACCATAGGAACCTTGAGTACATCCGTTCTGCCAAACGACTTAATGCGCGTCAGGCGCGTTGGGCGCTGTTTTTCGCTCGTTTCGAGTTCGTGATTTCTTATCGCCCGGGCTCTAAGAACACCAAGCCTGATGCTTTATCTCGTCTCTTCAGTTCTTCAGTAGCCTCCACTGACCCCGAGGGGATTCTCCCTGAGGGGCGTGTTGTCGGGTTGACTGTCTGGGGAATTGAGAGGCAGGTAAAGCAAGCGCTCACTCACACTCCGTCGCCGCGCGCTTGTCCTAGGAACCTTCTTTTCGTTCCCGTTCCTACTCGTCTGGCCGTTCTTCAGTGGGCTCACTCTGCCAAGTTAGCCGGCCACCCTGGCGTTCGGGGTACGCTTGCTTCCATTCGCCAGCGTTTTTGGTGGCCCACCCGGGAGCATGACACGCGTCGTTTCGTGGCTGCTTGTTCGGTCTGCGCGCAGACTAAGTCCGGTAACTCCCCTCCTGCCGGCCGTCTCAGGCCGCTTCCCATTCCCTCTCGACCGTGGTCTCACATCGCCTTAGATTTTGTCACCGGACTGCCTTCGTCAGCGGGGAAGACTGTTATTCTTACGGTTGTCGATAGGTTCTCTAAGGCGGCTCATTTCATTCCCCTTGCTAAGCTTCCTTCTGCTAAAGAGACGGCACAAATCATCATCGAGAATGTTTTCAGAATTCATGGCCTTCCGTCAGACGTCGTTTCGGACAGAGGTCCGCAATTCACGTCTCAATTTTGGAGGGAGTTTTGCCGTTTGATTGGGGCTTCCGTCAGTCTCTCTTCCGGCTTTCACCCCCAGTCTAACGGTCAAGCAGAACGGGCCAATCAGACTATTGGTCGCATCTTACGCAGTCTTTCTTTTCGCAACCCTGCGTCTTGGTCAGAACAGCTCCCCTGGGCAGAATACGCCCACAACTCGCTTCCTTCGTCTGCGACCGGGCTATCTCCTTTTCAGAGTAGCCTCGGGTACCAGCCTCCGCTGTTCTCATCTCAGTTCGCCGAGTCCAGCGTCCCCTCCGCTCAGGCTTTTGTCCAACGTTGCGAGCGCACCTGGAAGAGGGTCAGGTCTGCACTTTGCCGTTATAGGACGCAGACTGTGAGGGCTGCTAATAAGCGTAGAACTAAGAGTCCTAGATATTGTCGCGGTCAGAGAGTTTGGCTCTCCACTCAGAACCTTCCCCTTAAGACGGCTTCTCGCAAGTTGACCCCGCGGTTCATTGGTCCGTTCCGTATTTCTCGGGTCATTAATCCTGTCGCAGTTCGACTTCTTCTTCCACGATACCTTCGTCGCGTCCACCCGGTCTTCCATGTCTCCTGTATCAAGCCCGTTCTTCGCGCCCCCGCTCGTCCCCCCCCCCCCCCCCCCCCCCCATCCTTGTCGAGGGCGCACCCATCTACAGGGTCCGTAGGATTTTGGACATGCGTCCTCGGGGCCGTGGTCACCAGTACCTCGTAGATTGGGAGGGGTACGGTCCTGAGGAGAGGAGTTGGGTTCCCTCTCGGGACGTGCTGGACCGTGCGCTGATCGATGATTTCCTCCGTTGCCGCCAGGCTTCCTCCTCGAGTGCGCCAGGAGGCGCTCGGTGAGTGGGGGGGTACTGTCATGTACTGTCATGTTGTGTCTTGTTTCTGTCCTTTCCTTTCACCCTGTCTCCCTCTGCTGGTCGTACTAGGTTACCGTTTCTGTCCCTCTTTCCCCCAGCTGTTCCTTGTCTTCTCTGACTACCTCATTCACCCCTTTTCCCACCTGTTCCCTTTTTCCCTCTGATTAGGTCCCTATATCTCTCTCTGTTTCTGCTCCTGTCTTTGTCGGATTCTTGTTTGTGTTGTTCATGCCTGAACCAGACTATCGTCATGTTTGCTGCAACCTTGTCCTGTCCTGTCGGAACCTGCCGGTCCATCTGAGCCTACGTTTTGTTTTGTTATTAAAGAAGCTCTGTTTACGTTAATTCGCTTTTGGGTCCTCATTCACGCACCGTAACACTGTTAGCCTTTTAGGATGGTCCCATCTGTATATGTTGTAGCCAACTCCTCAGTATTGTAATGCATGGCATATGTAAATGACAACAAAAACAGTTGAAGTCGGAAGATTACATACACCTTAGCCAAATACATTTAAACTCAGTTTTTCACCATTCCTGACATTTAATCCTAGTAAAGATTCCCTGTTTTAGGTCAGTTAGGATCACCACTTTATTTTAAGAATGTGAAATGTCAGAATAATAGCAGAGATTATTATTTATTTAATCACATTCCCAGTGGGTCAAAAGTTTACATTCACTCAATTTGTATTTGGTAGCATTGCCGTTAAATTGTTTAACTTGGGTCAAACGTTTCAGGTAGCCTTCCACAACCTTCCCACAATAAGTTGGGTGAATTTTGGCACATTCCTCCTGACAGAGCTGGTGTAACTGAGTCAGGTTTGAAGGCCTCCTTGATCACACACACTTTTTCAGTTCTGCCCACAAAATTGTCTGTAGGATTGAGGTCAGGGCTTTGTGATGGCCACTCCAATACCTTAAGCCATCTTGTCACAACTTTGGAAGTATGCTTGGGGTCATTGTCCATTTGGAAGACCCATTAGCGAACAAGCTTTAACTTCCTGACTGATGTCTTGAGATGTTGCTTCAATATATCCACATGATTTTCCTAACTTATGATACCATCTATTTTGTGAAGTGCACCAGTCCCTCCTGCAGCAAAGCACCCCCACAACATGATGCTGCCACCCCCGTGCTTCACGGTTGGGATAGTGTTCTTTGGCTTGCAAGCCTCTCCCTTTTTCCTCCAAACATAACGATGGTCATTATCAAATCAAATCAAATCAAATTTTATTTGTCACATACACATGGTTAGCAGATGTTAATGCGAGTGTAGCGAAATGCTTGTGCTTCTAGTTCCGACCATGCAGTAATAACAAGTAATCTAACTAACAATTCCAAAACTACTGTCTTGTACACAGTGTAAGGGGATAAAGAATATGTACATAAGGATATATGAATGAGTGATGGTACAGAGCAGCATAGGCAAGATACAGTAGATGGTATCGGGTACAGTATGTACAAATGAGATGAGTATGTAAACAAAGTGGCATAGTATAGTATAAAGTGGCTAGTGATACATGTATTACATAAGGATACCGTCGATGATATAGAGTACAGTATATACGTATGCGTATGAGATGAATAATGTAGGGTAAGTAACATTTATATAAGGTAGCATTGTTTAAAGTGGCTAGTGATATATTTACATCATTTCCCATCAATTCCCATTATTAAAGTGGCTGGAGTTGAGTCAGTGTCAGTGTGTTGGCAGCAGCCACTCAGTGTTAGTGGTGGCTGTTTAACAGTCTGATGGCCTTGAGATAGAAGCTGTTTTTCAGTCTCTCGGTCCCAGCTTTGATGCACCTGTACTGACCTCGCCTTCTGGATGATAGCGGGGTGAACAGGCAGTGGCTCGGGTGGTTGATGTCCTTGATGATCTTTATGGCCTTCCTGTGACATCGGGTGGTGTAGGTGTCCTGGAGGGCAGGTAGTTTGCCCCCGGTGATGCGTTGTGCAGACCTCACTACCCTCTGGAGAGCCTTACGGTTGAGGGCGGTGCAGTTGCCATACCAGGCGGTGATACAGCCCGCCAGGATGCTCTCGATTGTGCATCTGTAGAAGTTTGTGAGTGCTTTTGGTGACAAGCCGAATTTCTTCAGCCTCCTGAGGTTGAAGAGGCGCTGCTGCGCCTTCTTCACGATGCTGTCTGTGTGAGTGGACCAATTCAGTTTGTCTGTGATGTGTATGCCGAGGAACTTAAAACTTGCTACCCTCTCCACTACTGTTCCATCGATGTGGATAGGGGGGTGTTCCCTCTGCTGTTTCCTGAAGTCCACAATCATCTCCTTAGTTTTGTTGACGTTGAGTGTGAGGTTGTTTTCCTGACACCACACTCCGAGGGCCCTCACCTCCTCCCTGTAGGCCGTCTCATCGTTGTTGGTAATCAAGCCTACCACTGTTGTGTCGTCCGCAAACTTGATGATTGAGTTGGAGGCGTGCGTGGCCACGCAGTCGTGGGTGAACAGGGAGTACAGGAGAGGGCTCAGAACGCAACCTTGTGGGGCCCCAGTGTTGAGGATCAGCGGGGAGGAGATGTTGTTGCCTACCCTCACCACCTGGGGGCGGCCCGTCAGGAAGTCCAGTACCCAGTTGCACAGGGCGGGGTCGAGACCCAGGGTCTCGAGCTTGATGACGAGCTTGGAGGGTACTATGGTGTTGAATGCCGAGCTGTAGTCGATGAACAGCATTCTCACATAGGTATTCCTCTTGTCCAGATGGGTTAGGGCAGTGTGCAGTGTGGTTGAGATTGCATCGTCTGTGGACCTATTTTGGCGGTAAGCAAATTGGAGTGGGTCTAGGGTGTCAGGTAGGGTGGAGGTGATATGGTCCTTGACTAGTCTCTCAAAGCACTTCATGATGACGGATGTGAGTGCTACGGGGCGGTAGTCATTTAGCTCAGTTACCTTAGCTTTCTTGGGAACAGGAACAATGGTGGCCCTCTTGAAGCATGTGGGAACAGCAGACTGGTATAGGGATTGATTGAATATGTCCGTAAACACACCGGCCAGCTGGTCTGCGCATGCTCTGAGGGCGCGGCTGGGGATGCCATCTGGGCCTGCAGCCTTGCGAGGGTTAACACGTTTAAATGTCTTACTCACCTCGGCTGCAGTGAAGGAGAGACCGCATGTTTTCGTTGCAGGCCGTGTCAGTGGCACTGTATTGTCCTCAAAGCGGGCAAAAAAGTTATTTAGTCTGCCTGGGAGCAAGACATCCTGGTCCGTGACTGGGCTGGGTTTCTTCCTGTAGTCCGTGATTGACTGTAGACCCTGCCACATGCCTCTTGTGTCTGAGCCGTTGAATTGAGATTCTACTTTGTCTCTGTACTGGCGCTTAGCTTGTTTGATAGCCTTGCGGAGGGAATAGCTGCACTGTTTGTATTCGGTCATGTTACCAGACACCTTGCCCTGATTAAAAGCAGTGGTTCGCGCTTTCAGTTTCACACGAATGCTGCCATCAATCCACGGTTTCTGGTTAGGGAATGTTTTAATCGTTGCTATGGGAACGACATCTTCAACGCACGTTCTAATGAACTCGCACACCGAATCAGCGTATTCGTCAATGTTGTTATCTGACGCAATACGAAACATCTCCCAGTCCACGTGATGGAAGCAGTCTTGGAGTGTGGAGTCAGCTTGGTCGGACCAGCGTTGGACAGACCTCAGCGTGGGAGCCTCTTGTTTTAGTTTCTGTCTGTAGGCAGGGATCAACAAAATGGAGTCGTGGTCAGCTTTTCCGAAAGGGGGGCGGGGCAGGGCCTTATATGCGTCGCGGAAGTTAGAGTAACAATGGTCCAAGGTCTTTCCTCCCCTGGTTGCGCAATCGATATGCTGATAAAATTTGGGGAGTCTTGTTTTCAGATTAGCCTTGTTAAAATCCCCAGCTACAATGAATGCAGCCTCCGGATAAATTGTTTCCAGTTTGCAGAGAGTTAAATAAAGTTCGTTCAGAGCCATCGATGTGTCTGCTTGGGGGGGGATATATACGGCTGTGATTATAATCGAAGAGAATTCTCTTGGTAGATAATGCGGTCTACATTTGATTGTGAGGAATTCTAAATCAGGTGAACAGAAGGATTTGAGTTCCTGTATGTTTCTTTCATCGCACCATGTCACGTTAGTCATAAGGCATACGCCCCCGCCCCTCTTTTTACCAGAAAGATGTTTTTTCCTGTCTGCGCGATGCGTGGAGAAACCTGTTGGCTGCACCGCTTCGGATTGCGTCTCTCCAGTAAGCCACGTTTCCGTGAAGCAAAGAACGTTACAGTCTCTGATGTCCCTCTGGAATGCTACCCTTGCTCGGATTTCATCAACCTTGTTGTCAAGAGACTGGACATTGGCAAGAAGAATGCTAGGGAGTGGTGCGCGCTGTGCCCGTCTCCGGAGTCTGACCAGAAGACCGCCTCGTTTCCCTCTCTTTCGGAGTCGTTTTTTTGGGTCGCTGCATAGGATCCACTCCGTTGTCCTGTTTGTAAGGCAGAACACAGGATCCGCGTCGCGAAAAACATATTCTTGGTCGTACTGATGGTGAGTTGATGCTGATCTTATATTCAGTAGTTCTTCTCGACTGTATGTAATGAAACCTAAGATGACCTGGGGTACTAATGTAAGAAATAACACTATAACATTATGGCCAAACAGCTCTATTTTTGTTTCATCAGACCAGAGGACATTTCTCCAGAAAGTATGATATTTTTCCCCATGTGCAGTTGCAAACCGTAGTCTGTCTTTTTTATGTTGGTTTTGGAGCAGTGGCTTCTTCTTGCTGAGCTGTCTTTCAGGTTATGTCGATATAGGACTCGTTTTACTGTGGATATAGATACTTATGTACCTGTTTCCTCCAGCATCTTCACAAGGTCCTTTGCTGTTGTTCTGGGATTGATTTGCACTTCTCGCACCAAAGTACATTCATCTCTAGGAGACAGAACGCGTCTCCTTCCTGAGCGGTATGACAGCTGTGTGGTCCCAAGGTGTTTATACTTGGGTACTATTGTTTGTACAGATGAACGTAGTGCCTTCAGGCGTTTGGAAATTACTCCCAAGGATGAACCAGACTTGTGAAGGTCTACAATTCACTATATTTCTTTTTCTGAGGTCTTGGCTGATTTCTTTAGATTTTCCCATGATGTCAAGCAAAGAGGCACTGAGTTTGACGGTATGCCTTGAAATACATCCACAGGTACACCTCCAATTGACTCAAATTACGTCAATTATGAGCTTCTAAAGCCATAACATCATTTTCTGTAATTTTCCAAGCTGTTTAAAGGCACAGTCGACTTTGTGTATGTAAACTTCTGACCACTGGAATTGAGATACAGTGAATAATAAGTTAAATAATCTGTCTGCAAACAATTGTTGGAAAAATAACTTGTGTCATGCACAAAGTAAATGTCCTAACCGACTTGCCAAAACTATAGTTTGTTAAAACTACCCATCCCGGATCCGGGAGAATTGTCAGCAACTACACTAATTAGCATAGCGCAAAGGTAAAAACATATTACTAGAAAATATTCATATTCATGAAATCACAAGTGAAATATAGTGAAACACAACTTAGACTTTTGTTAATCACCCTGTCAACTCAGATTTTGAAATTATGCTTTACAGCCAAAGCAAGACAAGCATTTGTGTAAGTTTATCGATAGCCTAGCATAGCATTATGTCCAGCTAGCAGCAGGAAGCTTGGTCACGAAAATCAGAAAAGCAATCAAATTAACCGTTTACCTTTAATGATCTTCGGATGTTTTCACTGACGAGACTCCCAGTTAGACAGCAAATGTTCCTTTTGTTCCATAAAGATTATTTTTATACCCAAAATACCTCCTTTTGTTGGTCACGTTATGTTGAGAAGGCCACAGGAAATAGCCGTCACGACAACACAGAAAAAAAATTCAAAATTATGTCCATAATATCGACAGAAACATGGCAAACGTTTTTTATAATCAATCCTCAAGGTGTTTTTCAAATATCTATTCGATAATATATCAACCGGGACAATTGGCTTTTCAGTAAGAGCGAGAGGAAAAATGACTACCTCTGTCTTTTACGCAAGAATCACTCTGAGAGCCCTCAGCTGGCCACTGACGCAATGTAGTCGTTTACGCTCATTCTTCAAAATAAAAGGCCTGAAACTACGTCTAAAGGCTGCAGACACCTTAGGGAAGCCACAGAAAAAGGAATCCGGTTGATATCCCTTTCAATGGGCAATAGGGATGCATAGAAAGACAGGGGTTTCAAAATAAGAGTCACTTCCTGATTGGATTTTTCTCAGGATTTCGCCTGCAATATCAGTTCTGTTATACTCACAGACAATATTTTTACAGTTTTGGAAACTTTGAGTGTTTTCTATCCTAAGCTGTCAATTATATGCATATTCTATCATCTGGTCCTGAGAAATAGGCGGTTTACTTTGGGAACGTTATTTTCCAAATATAAAAATTGTGCCCCCTAGTTTCAAGAGGTTATTAACAAGAAATTTGTGGGGTGGTTGAAAATATAATTTTACTGACTCCAACTTCAATAAACTTCCAACTTCACCTGTACATGTTAGAGAGAATTTGGCTTTAAAAAAATCTACACCAACTTTTGTATTGTGAAAAGGTGTGCTGTACTTTTCTTCAAAGGCGGTCTACATTTTGAATTCCTGATTCACTCTCTCGTAAAGAACCCTTGATGCTCTCTCTGACATCAGTCATACAAAAGTAATGTTCAGCAGGCCTATGTTCCCTCCTGTCTCGGAGCAGACTGACGTATGGACTAGAGCTGCTCCCATTGACATCAACACCTGACTCATACATACTGTACAGTAACCGGCCTTGGCCAGTCCTCAGTTGGATGCGAATCAGGCAACAGAGAAGAAGGAAGTTAGTGTGTGTGTGTGTGTGTGTGTGTGTGTGTGTGTGTGTGTGTGTGTGTGTGTGTGTGTGTGTGTGTGTGTGTGTGTGTGTGTGTGTGTGTGTGTGTGTGTGTGTGTGTGTGTGTGTGTGTGTGTGTGAGTGAGTGAGTGAGTGAGTGGGATGGTGAGAGAGAGAGAGAGAGAGAGAGAGAGAGAGAGAGAGAGAGAGAGAGAGAGAGAGAGAGATAGAGGGTGAGAGAGATCCCTGTCTCAGTAAATATTGATCTGTCCCAGTCTGTGCAGACTGTTCCGATCTAGATATCACTAATATGGGGGCAGATGGTTTTGGCCTGGATTATTGAGAGGTGAGAGTAATAAGAATGAAGGCCGTATGGCCACTAGCCCCAACTAATAAGACTGTTTTTTTGTGTGTGTTAATTTCTTATGCTATTAGCCCAGAAACTTTTTTGTGTTATTACATACAGACGGAAATAACTCAGAGCGACGGTAACTCACAAGCAGTACGACCAGAAATACGACATTCCCGAATTGGATCCTTTGTTCGTACCCCCCGGGGCAATTGAACTTATCCCAGAGGCTGCTCCAAGACACCGCCGGCAGAGAAGAGGTATTCAGAGTGGACTTGTAGTCCGACTCAGGAGGCACAACATCCACCACCTCACAGTACATTTTTGATTTTATAATCATTTTTGCGCAACAACATCTGCTAAATATGTGTATACGGCCCCTGGTCCCTTCTAATAAGAGTGAAGGCCATACGGCCCCTGGTCCCTTCTAATAAGAGTGAAGGCCATACGGCCCCTGGTCCCTTCTAATAAGAGTGAAGGCCATACGGCCCCTGGTCCCATCTAATAAGAGTGAAGGCCATACGGCCCCTGGTCCCATCTAATAAGAGTGAAGGCCATACGGCCCCTGGTCCCTTCTAATACGAGTGAAGGCCATACGGCCCCTGGTCCCTTCTAATAAGAGTGAAGGCCATACGGCCCCTGGTCCCTTCTAATAAGAGTGAAGGCCATACGGCCCCTGGTCCCATCTAATAAGAGTGAAGGCCATACGGCCCCTGGTCCCTTCTAATAAGAGTGAAGGCCATACGGCCCCTGGTCCCATCTAATAAGAGTGAAGGCCATACGGCCCCTGGTCCCTTCTAATACGAGTGAAGGCCATACGGCCCCTGGTCCCTTCTAATAAGAGTGAAGGCCATACGGCCCCTGGTCCCTTCTAATAAGAGTGAAGGCCATACGGCCCCTGGTCCCTTCTAATACGAGTGAAGGCCATACGGCCCCTGGTCCCTTCTAATAAGAGTGAAGGCCATACGGCCCCTGGTCCCATCTAATAAGAGTGAAGGCCATACGGCCCCTGGTCCCATCTAATAAGAGTGAAGGCCATACAGCCCCTGGTCCCATCTAATAAGAGTGAAGGCCATACGGCCCCTGGTCCCTTCTAATACGAGTGAAGGCCATACGGCCTATGGTCACTTCTAATAAGAGTGAAGGCCATACGGCCCCTGGTCCCTTCTAATAAGAGTGAAGGCCATACGGCCCCTGGTCCCTTCTAATAAGAGTGAAGGCCATACGGCCCCTGGTCCCTTCTAATAAGAGTGAAGGCCATACGGCCCCTGGTCCCTTCTAATAAGAGTGAAGGCCATACGGCCCCTGGTCCCATCTAATAAAAGTGAAGGCCATACGGCCCCTGGTCCCATCTAATAAGAGTGAAGGCCATACGGCCCCTGGTCCCATCTAATAAGAGTGAAGGCCATACGGCCCCTGGTCCCTTCTAATACGAGTGAAGGCCATACGGCCCATGGTCCCTTCTAATAAGAGTGAAGGCCATACGGCCCCTGGTCCCTTCTAATAAGAGTGAAGGCCATAACGGCCCCTGTTCCCATCTAATAAGAGTGAAGGCAGAACGGCCCCTGGTCCCTTCTAATAAGAGTGAAGTCAGAACGGCCCCTGGTCCCTTCTAATAAGAGTGAAGGCCATACGGCCCCTGGTCCCTTCTAATAAGAGTGAAGGCCATACGGCCCCTGGTCCCATCTAATAAGAGTGAAGGCCGTACGGCCCCTGGTCCCATCTAATAAGAGTGAAGGCCATACGGCCCCTGGTCCCATCTAATAAGAGTGAAGGCCATAACGGCCCCTAGTCCCATCTAATAAGAGTGAAGGCCATAACGGCCCCTGGTCCCATCTAATAAGAGTGAAGGCCATACGGCCCCTGGTCCCATTTAATAAGAGTGAAGGCCATACGGCCCCTGTTCCCATCTAATAAGAGTGAAGGCAGAACGGCCCCTGGTCCCATCTAATAAGAGTGAAGGCCATAACGGCCCCTAGTCCCTTCTAATAAGAGTGAAGGCCATACGGCCCCTAGTCCCATCTAATACGAGTGAAGGCCATACGGCCCCTGTTCCCATCTAATAAGAGTGAAGGCAGAACGGCCCCTGGTCCCATCTAATAAGAGTGTAGGCCATAACGGCCCCTAGTCCCATCTAATAAGAGTGAAGGCAGAACGGCCCCTGGTCCCATCTAATAAGAGTGAAGGCCATACGGCCCCTGTTCCCATCTAATAAGAGTGAAGGCAGAACGGCCCCTGGTCCCTTCTAATAAGAGTGAAGGCCATAACGGCCCCTAGTCCCATCTAATAAGAGTGAAGGCCATACGGCCCCTGTTCCCATCTAATAAGAGTGAAGGCAGAACGGCCCCTGGTCCCATCTAATAAGAGTGAAGGCCGTATGGCCCCTGGTCCCTTCTAATAAGAGTGAAGGCCGTACGGCCCCTGGTCCCATAAAATACGAGTGAAGGCCATACGGCCCCTGGTCCCATCTAATAAGAGTGAAGGCCGTATGGCCCCTAGTCCCATCTAATAAGAGTGAAGGCAGAACGGCCACTAGTCCCATCTAATAAGAGTGAAGGCCGTACGGCCCCTAGTCCCATCTAATAAGAGTGAAGGCCGTACGGCCCCTAGTCCCATCTAATACGAGTGTACTGGAGCCATAGAACACTCTCCAGCCTATAGGGGTCTATCCATTACAGCTACAGTACATAACCCTGACACATCGCCTACAGCTGAGGGAACAGTCAAAACCCTTTTAGCAGAATGATCCATGAGCTATGGGAGTCACCTCATACCTCAAACCTTTACTTTCATACTTCATCATTCGGGGTTTGCAAAGAGACTGTATCTTCTACGTGGACTGATCGACTGCAGACATAATATTGTCTATTAGACGGGCTACAGTAGGTCTGCCCAGGTTTAGACTTAGTTCATTTTCTACCATGATGTTTTTCCAAATAAATATCGACAATTCAGGTATGACTACTAGGACTTTATGAAACCGGTGCACCAAAAAATATAGATAGATTTACTATCAAAAGCCTGTGGAATATATCCACATCACCTTGACTGTTAGTGGCAAAAGCATTACAGTCTATTGCATTACAGTGTATTACATTACAGTGTATTACATTACAGTGTTACATTACAGTGTATTACATTACAGTGTTACATTACAGTGTTACATTACAGTGTATTAGATTACAGTGTATTACATTACAGTGTTACATTACAGTGTATTAGATTACAGTGTATTACATTACAGTGTATTAGATTACAGTGTTACATTACAGTGTATTACATTACAGTGTAATAGATGACAGTGTATTAGATTACAGGGTATTACATTACAGTGTATTAGATGACAGTGTATTAGATTACAGTGTGTTACATTACAGTGTATTAGATTACAGTGTATTAGATGACAGTGTATTACATTACAGTGTATTAAATTACAGTGTATTAGATTACAGTGTATTACATTACAGTGTATTAGATTACAGTGTTACATTACAGTGTATTAGATTACAGTGTATTGCATTACAGTGTATTAGATGACAGTGTATTAGATGACAGTGTATTAGATTACAGTGTATTACATTACAGTGTATTAGATTACAGTGTTACATTACAGTGTATTACATTACAGTGTATTAGATTACAGTGTATTAGATTACAGTGTATTAAATTACAGTGTATTGCATTACAGTGTTACATTACAGTGTATTGCATTACAGTGTATTAAATTACAGTGTATTAAATTACAGTGTATTGCATTACAGTGTATTAGATTACAGTGTATTAGATGACAGTGTATTGGATTACAGTGTATTGCATTACAGTGTATTAGATTACAGTGTATTAGATTACAGTGTATTACATTACAGTGTATTGCATTACAGTGTATTAGATTACAGTGTATTACATTACAGTGTATTACATTACAGTGTATTAAATTACAGTGTATTAAATTACAGTGTATTGCATTACAGTGTTTAAAATTACAGTGTATTAAATTACAGTGTATTGCATTACAGTGTATTAGATTACAGTGTATTAGATGACAGTGTATTAGATTACAGTGTATTAGATGACAGTGTATTAGATAACAGTGTATTGCATTACAGTGTATTAGATTACAGTGTATTACATTACAGTGTATTAAATTACAGTGTTACATTACAGTGTATTACATTGCAGTGTATTAGATTACAGTATATTAAATTACAGTGTATTAGATTACAGTGTATTAAATTACAGTGTATTAGATTACAGTATATTAAATTACAGTGTATTAGATTACAGTATATTAAATTACAGTGTATTAGATTACAGTGTATTAAATTACAGTGTATTAGATTACAGTATATTAAATTACAGTGTATTAGATTACAGTGTATTAAATTACAGTGTATTAGATTACAGTATATTAAATTACAGTGTATTAGATTACAGTGTATTAGATTACAGTGTATTAGATTACAGTGTATTAGATTACAGTATATTAAATTACAGTGTATTAGATTACAGTGTATTAGATTACAGTCTATTGCATTACAGTGTATTACATTACAGTGTATTACATTACAGTGTATTAGATTACAGTGTATTACATTACAGTGTATTAGATTACAGTGTATTGCATTACAGTGAAATCCATCTGAATGATCCCTCTGTATAAAAGCAGTAAATTAATGTGTGTCCCTTGCGGTTGGGGATATCTAGGGATGTGGCGTAGACTGTCAGGCTTGAACACTCAGAGGGCTATAGAGGACAAGGGGACATGTCCAATGATCAGATTGGAACTGAGCCTCTGTTAGACTTTGCATTTAGTCCATTGCCTTACCCACTGCAACCAAAACCTTGACCCGTTAAATAACCGTGTGTGTAGCGGGTCGAAACAGAACAGAAAACATGTCCCAACACATAATTTATGTTGATATTACATGGATATATAGTCCTTCTGTGGAGATGAATGCAGATTACATTGCACAGACAATAAAAACGTATGTGACAAACTCTGCACGTTCTTTTGGTCCCCAGCGTACATTTTTTTGTGGAAATGAATTCTGTAAATGCTGCATTGTCTCGGTCTTAGAGCGTCATTCACTGTACTTTGGAAGAGTTTAAATCCAGAATCTGTTAATACCTGGCCAATCGTCTCAGAGCTCCACACTGTGTATTTGATTGACTTCTCTGTCTTCTGGTTTAAATCATTATCATTTGATATGTTTAAATCCATGGTCTTTAGGGAGCTATTTTGGAAACATTTTGTATATCACTAAAGCTACATTTCATGTTTGGCTGTTAACATCCTTATCTTGTTTTTCCTTGTCTTGTCAGATGAAGTTGATATGCCTGACAGGAGATATAAAATCTTTATCAGGATATGCAGAGAAAAAAGATCATATGTCTGTGAAGCTGATCCTTTAAGATATGAAGAGTCGATTGACACGGAATACAGCGTTGCATCTGTCTACAGTGGCTCCTTTCATCTGTGTGTGTCTGTGAGTCTGCATGCGTGTGTGTGTGTCTGTGTCTGTGTGTGTATGTGTGTCTGTGTGTGTGTCTGTGTGTGTGTGTCTGTGTGTCTGTGTGTGTGTGTGTGATCCAGCTCTCATGGTGAGGGACTTACTCTCCTCCACACCTGTCATCCCTCTCTCCTCTCCTCCACACCTGTCATCCCTCTCTCCTCTCCTCCACCCGTCATCCCTCTCTCCTCTCCTCCACCCCTGTCATCCCTCTCTCCTCTCTTCTACCCCTGTCATCTCTCTCTCCTCTCCTCCACCCGTCATCCCTCTCTCCTCTCCTCCACCCCTGTCATCCCTCTCTCCTCTCCTCCATCCCTGTCATCCCTCTCTCCTCTCCTCCAACCCTGTCATCCCTCTCTCGTCTCTTCTACCCCTGTCATCTCTCTCCTCTCCTCCACCCGTCATCCATTTCTCCTCTCCTCCACCCCTGTCCTCCCTCTCTCCTCCACCCATCATCCCTCTCTCCTCTCCTCCACCCCTGTCATCCCTCTCTCCTCTCCTCCATCCCTGTCATCCCTCTCTCCTCTCCTCCACCCCTGTCATCCCTCTCTCCTCTCCTCCACCCCTGGTCCATGGAGCAGAACACAGTTTTAAAGGAGAGGGAGAGGAGAGGGACAGAGAGAGAGAGAGAGAGAGAGAGAGAGAGAGAGAGAGAGAGAGAGGGACAGAGAGAGAGAGGGACAGAGAGAGAGAGGGAGAGAGAGAGGGACAGAGAGAGAGACAGAGAGAGAGACAGAGAGAGAGAGAGAGAGAGAGAGAGAGGGAGGAACAGAGAGAGACAGATAGAGACAGAGAGGGACAGAGAGAGGGACAGAGAGAGAGAGAGGGACAGAGAGAGAAAGGGAGGGAGCGGGGGGAAAGAAAGAAGGGGCAGAAAGAGCAGGAGAGGTTGATAGCGAGTAGACTAGGTGAAAAGGGGCAAGAAACAAGAAGGAGGGACAGAGGGAGGGAGGGAGAGATGGAGAGAGAGAGGGGGAGAGAGAGAGAGAGGGAGGGAGAGATGGAGAGAGAGAGGGGGAGACAAGGACAGAGAAAGAAAGGGGGAGAGATGGAGAGAGAGAAATAAACTTCTGTATGTGTAATGTTTACTGTTCATTTTTATTGTTTATTTCACTTATGTATATTATCTACCTCACTTGCTTTGGCAATGTTAACACATGTTTCCCATGCCAATAAAGCCCCTTGAATTGAATTGAATTGAAAGGGGGTGAAATGAGGAGAGAGAGGGGGAGATGGGAGGGAGGGGGAGGGCCATGGCATGTTGCAGGAGTGTCATTACATTTCTCAGGAGTGTCATTACATTTCTCATGAGTGTCATTACATTTCTCAGGAGTGTCATTACATTTTTCAGGATTGTCATTACATTCCTCAGGAGTGTCATTACATTTTTCAGGAGTGTCATTACATTTTTCAGGAGTGTCATTACATTTCTCAGGAGTGTCATTACATTTCTCAGGAGTGTCATGACATTTTTCAGGAGTGCCATGACATGTTGCAGGCTCAGATGCATACAACACAGATACAGGAAGACAATATGCCATGACATGTTGCAGGCTCAGATGCATACAACACAGATACAGGAAGACAATATGCCATGACATGTTGCAGGCTCAGATGCATACAACACAGATACAGGAAGACAATATGCCATGACCTGTTGCAGGCTCAGATGCATACAACACAGATACAGGAAGACAATATGCCATGACATGTTGCAGGCTCAGATGCATACAACACAGATACAGGAAGACAATATGCCATGACAAACTGTCAACAATAAGAATATTTTTTTCCTTTCAAGTATTCATGACAATGTATGGAACTTTTTTAACAGAACGAACACAAACACCATGTGTTCCTCTGGGACCTCAATGCCCCACTATGGCAGAAGAGAAAGGACATGCCATGCACACACACATGCAAACAAACACACCCCTGCCTAGTGTTTCCACCCGGTTGGTTGGTAATCCCTGCGTCTTCCCTCCTAATGCCCGATCAGAATGCAGAGAGGCTGTCCAGATTAAGGCCAGATTTATATCAGAACTCTTTGTTATCTCTAAATTATGGTCCTGGTAATATTACAATAACCACAGCAGCTTCCTGATCAGAGCCACACACACAGCACACTGTGAGAGAGTCAGAGACAGTTTAGCGTTCTCATATCCAACTGGAAAGACTCTATAGAGTACAACGTTGTTATTTTTTAAACCTACTTAAAAATCATAAATTGCACACTACATTTTAAAATGGAATGCCTGTCTTAACGTAAATCTAATTCTCAGAAGCTGGTTATGGTGCACTGAAATTATTTAAAGTTTAGTTTTCTCATTTTGAAAATGTAGACTGCACAAAACCCATTATAGAGCCTTCTACTATGTGGTTATTCTGCTGTGTGTCCTAACCCCCACCTCTAAGACAGTCTTCGGTGAATCTGGTCTCCTCTTTATTGTGAAAAAGGTGATTTCACTGTAAATAAAAGAAGAGTCAAGGCTGTTCCCATTTTGGTGGAGCGAAACTTTTCATTAAAGAAACCTTGGAGTTCCAGAGCTGAAAACAGCAAGTCTTTTCCTCCTCAACCCAATGCTATACTACATTACACACACACACACACACACACACACACACACACACACACACACACACACACACACGCACATACACACACACACACACACACACACACACACACACACACACACACACACACACACACACTCCTCATCAAGACTCCTTCATCACTGTCCCTATGCTTTGATTAACCTAACCCAGATAACCCAGGCAGGCCATGCATATTTAAACACACAGTCAACCATACTGTACCTGTAACGATCGTCGTCGGGGGAAAGAGAGGAGGACCAAAGTGCAGCGTGGTAAGTGTTCATGACTTTTAATATACTCAAAACTGAACACTAAACAAAATAAAGACTAGAATGATAAGAAACGAAACAGTCCTGTCTGGTGACATACACACGTAACACAAAGACAGAAAATAAACAACCACAACCAAAATGGGGAAAACAGGCTACCTAAGTATGATTCTCAATCAGAGACAATGAACGACACCTGCCTCTGATTGAGAACCATACTAGGCCCAACACATTGACATTTAACCACCTAGAAAAACAAACATAGACTGCCCACCCCAACTCACGCCCTGACCATACTAAAACAAAGACAAAACAAAGGAACTAAGGTCAGAAGGTGACAGTACCTATCTCCACATAGCCACCAACCAGCCAACGATACTGTACCTATCTCCACACAGCCACCAACCAGCCAACGATACTGTACCTATCTCCACACAGCCACCAACCAGCCAGCCATACTGTACCTATCTCCACACAGCCACCAACCAGCTAATGATACTGTACCTATCTCCACACAGCCACCAACCAGCCAACGATACTGTACCTATCTCCACACAGCCACCAACCAGTTAGCCATACTGTACCTATCTCCACACAGCCACCAACCAGCCAGCCATACTGTACCTATCTCCACACAGCCACCAACCAGCCAGCCATACTGTACCTATCTCCACACAGCCACCAACCAGCCAGCCATACTGTACCTATCTCTACACAGCCACCAACCAGTCAGCCATACTGTACCTATCTCCACACAGCCACCAACCAGCCAACGATACTGTACCTATCTCCACACAGCCACCAACCAGCCAGCCATACTGTACCTATCTCCACACAGCCACCAACCAGCCAACGATACTGTACCTATCTCCACACAGCCACCAACCAGCCAACGATACTGTACCTATCTCCACACAGCCACAAACCAGCCAACGATACTGTACCTATCTCCACACAGCCACCAACCAGCCAACGATAATGTACCTATCTCCACACAGCCACCAACCAGCCAACGATACTGTACCTATCTCCACACAGCCACCAACCAGCCAGCCATACTGTACCTATCTCCACACAGCCACCAACCAGCTAATGATACTGTACCTATCTCCACACAGCCACCAACCAGCCAACGATACTGTACCTATCTCCACACAGCCACCAACCAGCCAACGATACTGTACCTATCTCCACACAGCCACCAACCAGCCAACGATACTGTACCTATCTCCACACAGCCACCAACCAGCCAACGATACTGTACCTATCTCCACACAGCCACCAACCAGCCAGCCATACTGTACCTATCTCCACACAGCCACCAACCAGCCAGCCATACTGTACCTATCTCCACACAGCCACCAACCAGCCAGCCATACTGTACCTATCTCCACACAGCCACCAACCAGCCAGCCATACTGTACCTATCTCCACACAGCCACCAACCAGCCAACGATACTGTACCTATCTCCACACAGCCACCAACCAGCCAGCCATACTGTACCTATCTCTACACAGCCACCAACCAGTCAGCCATACTGTACCTATCTCCACACAGCCACCAACCAGCCAGCCATACTGTACCTACGTATCTCCACACAGCCACCAACCAGTCAGCCATAGTGTACCTATCTCCACACACCTGTCAATCAGTCAACCATACTGTACCCATCTCATCACAGCCACCAACCAGCCAACGATACTGTACCTATCTCCACACAGCCACCAACCAGCCAGCCATACTGTACCTATCTCCACACAGCCACCAACCTGCCAGCCATACTGTACCTATCTCCACACAGCCACCAACCAGTTAGCCATACTGTACCTATCTCCACACAGCCACCAACCAGCCAACGATACTGTACCTATCTCCACACAGCCACAAACCAGCCAACGATACTGTACCTATCTC
Organism: Oncorhynchus clarkii lewisi; assembly: GCF_045791955.1. NCBI lineage: Eukaryota > Metazoa > Chordata > Actinopteri > Salmoniformes > Salmonidae > Oncorhynchus > Oncorhynchus clarkii. The sequence goes on along the minus strand of NC_092161.1, from coordinate 10,928,837 downwards.
CACACAGCCACCAACCAGTTAGCCATACTGTACCTATCTCCACACAGCCACCAACCAGCCAACGATACTGTACCTATCTCCACACAGCCACCAACCAGCCAGCCATACTGTACCTATCTCCACACAGCCACCAACCAGCTAATGATACTGTACCTATCTCCACACAGCCACCAACCAGCCAACGATACTGTACCTATCTCCACACAGCCACCAACCAGCCAGCCATACTGTACCTATCTCCACACAGCCACCAACCAGCCAGCCATACTGTACCTATCTCCACACAGCCACCAACCAGCCAGCCATACTGTACCTATCTCCACACAGCCACCAACCAGCCAGCCATACTGTACCTATCTCCACACAGCCACCAACCAGCCAACGATACTGTACCTATCTCCACACAGCCACCAACCAGCCAGCCATACTGTACCTATCTCTACACAGCCACCAACCAGTCAGCCATACTGTACCTATCTCCACACAGCCACCAACCAGCCAACGATACTGTACCTATCTCCACACAGCCACCAACCAGCCAACGATACTGTACCTATCTCCACACAGCCACAAACCAGCCAACGATACTGTACCTATCTCCACACAGCCACCAACCAGCCAACGATAATGTACCTATCTCCACACAGCCACCAACCAGCCAACGATACTGTACCTATCTCCACACAGCCACCAACCAGCCAGCCATACTGTACCTATCTCCACACAGCCACCAACCAGCTAATGATACTGTACCTATCTCCACACAGCCACCAACCAGCCAACGATACTGTACCTATCTCCACACAGCCACCAACCAGCCAACGATACTGTACCTATCTCCACACAGCCACCAACCAGCCAACGATACTGTACCTATCTCCACACAGCCACCAACCAGCCAACGATACTGTACCTATCTCCACACAGCCACCAACCAGCCAGCCATACTGTACCTATCTCCACACAGCCACCAACCAGCCAGCCATACTGTACCTATCTCCACACAGCCACCAACCAGCCAGCCATACTGTACCTATCTCCACACAGCCACCAACCAGCCAGCCATACTGTACCTATCTCCACACAGCCACCAACCAGCCAACGATACTGTACCTATCTCCACACAGCCACCAACCAGCCAGCCATACTGTACCTATCTCTACACAGCCACCAACCAGTCA
>NC_092161.1:10860156-10922656 GCF_045791955.1 Oncorhynchus clarkii lewisi | reverse complement strand
CTCTTTCTCTTCATATTGGATCTTTATCCAGCCCCCTGTGAAAGGTTTGGATGTGCGTAAAAGTCTACAAGTTGCCTTGTCTGTAATTATAGTACCTGTAACTATATTTAGACATAGCATTTTCAAAAAAAAATGTTTTTGTTTTGTTTAATTAGCACTGTCTTTTTAGGCCTTATCAATAGCCTAGTGAATTTAGTCTTGCTTATTGACTACGTTTGGCATGTCCAGACTACAATTTACAGTAGGCCTAGCCCCTATATCACTGTAAATGCTATAGGCAGAGCCCCTATATCAGTGTTAATGCTATAGGCCTAGCCCCTATATCAGTGTAAATGCTATAGGCCTAGCCCCTATATCACTGTTAATGCTATAGGCCTAGCCCCTATATCAGTGTTAATGCTATAGGCCTAGCCCCTATATCACTGTTAATGCTATAGGCCTAGCCCCTATATCAGTGTAAATGCTATAGGCCTAGCCCCTATATCAGTGTTAATGCTATAGGACTAGCCCCTATATCAGTGTAAATGCTATAGGCCTAGCCTATGTTTAACAGTTTTAATGCTATAGGCCTAGCCTATGTTTAACAGTGTTAATGCTACAGGCCTAGCGAACATAGCTAAAATAATGGTATCATCAGCGCTAAGATTTACCATTGAGTTATGTTTGTTAAAATAGATCCTGTGTCCCAGTTCAGATTATGATTAAATATAAATAAAAACAACAAATTCAGCCATATTCTTCCTTCAGCTATCAGGGTTAAAACCAGGACATTTCTGACATATGCTTATCGTGTTGATTCTTATAGCACAAGGGTAGATTCTACTGTAGACACAACACATGGAAATCAACTCTACCTATGAAATTACATCTCTACACTCTACACATCCTGCAGGCTGGTTAGCGATTAGCTAACCGCTAGCTGTAGCTACACCTGTCCCTGTGTGCTTCGGGGACTACCTAGCTGTGTTAGCATCCACACAGCCTAATAGGGAGATGTTGGCATAAGGCCAGTGTAACACAGATAAGGACACAGTACTTTTTATTTTATTTAACTAGGCGAATTCTTATTTACAATGACAGCCTAGGAACAGTGGGTTAACTGCCTTGTTCAGGGGCAGAACGACAGATGTTTACCTTGTCAGCTCGGGGTTTCAATCTAGCAACCTTTCGGTTACTGGCCCAACGCTCTAACCACTAGACTACCTGAGTTACTGGAGTAACTCAGCAGTGGTCTAGCCTGATGCTAAATGACAGGGCCAGATAGGAACACAGTAACCTGGAGTAACTCAGCAGTGGTCTAGCATGATGCTAAATGACAGGGCCAGATAGGAACACAGTAACCTGGAGTAACTCAACAGTGGTCTAGCCTGATGCTAAATGACAGGACCAGATAGGAACACAGTAACCTGGAGTAACTCAGCAGTGGTCTAGCCTGATGCTAAATGACAAGGCCAGATAGGAACATAGTAACCTGGAGTAACTCAGCAGTGGTTTAGCATGATGCTAAATGACAGGACCAGATAGGAACATAGTAACCTGGAGTAACTCAGCAGTGGTCTAGCCTGATGCTAAATGACAGGGCCAGATAGGAACACAGTAACCTGGAGTAACTCAGCAGTGGTCTAGCATGATGCTAAATGACAGGGCCAGATAGGAACACAGTAACCTGGAGTAACTCAGCAGTGGTCTAGCATGATGCTAAATGACAGGGCCAGATAGGAACACAGTAACCTGGAGTAACTCAGCAGTGGTCTAGCCTGATGCTAAATGACAGGGCCAGATAGGAACACAGTAACCTGGAGTAACTCAGCAGTGGTCTAGCCTGATGCTAAATGACAGGACCAGTGTGCAAGCTGTCGCCTGAGAGTAGTGTGACTGAGACACAGTGACAGGGACAGAGAGAGTGTGCTGTCAACCAAGAAAAATAGAGAGATGGAGAAATAGAGAGATGGATGGAGGAACAGAGAGAGATGGAGAAACAAAGCGAGATGGAGAAACAGAGAGAGATGGAGGAACAGAGAGAGATGGAGAAATAGTGAGAGAGATGGAGAAACAGAGAGAGATGGAGGAACAGAGAGAGATGGAGGAACAGAGAGAGATGGAGGAACAGAGAGAGATGGAGGAACAGAGAGATATGGAGAAATAGTGAGAGAGATGGAGATATAGTGAGAGAGATGGAGATATAGAGAGAGAGATGGAGATATAGAGAGAGATGGAGAAACAGAGAGAGATGGAGGAACAGAGAGAGATGGAGGAACAGAGAGAGATGGAGAAATAGAGAGAGAGAGATGGAGAAACAGAGAGAGATGGAGGAACAGAGAGAGATGGAGGAACAGAGAGATATGGAGAAATAGTGAGAGATGGAGATATAGTGAGAGAGATGGAGATATAGAGAGAGAGATGGAGATATAGAGAGAGAGAAATGGAGCTATAGAGAGAGAGAGAAAGGGAGAGAGGAGAGACAGCTGATGTGATGAGTTGAGGCGAGGGAGCGGAGAATGTGTGTACGTGTGTGTCATGTCTGTGTACGTGAGGGAGCGAAGAATGTGTGTATGTGTGTGTCATGTCTGTGTACGTGAGGGAGCGGAGAATGTGTGTATGTGTGTGTCATGTCTGTGTACGTGAGGGAGCGGAGAATGTGTGTATGTGTGTGTCATGTCTGTGTACGTGAGGGAGCGGAGAATGTGTGTACGTGTGTGTCATGTCTGTGTACGTGTCATATGGACGTTTCTTACTGTTCAGCCACAGAGCTGGCCTCAGCCTACAGAGAGAAGAGGAGAATGACCAGCAGCCTTCGTTCCTCCTAGAGAGACAGAATATACTACAGAGCTGGCCTCAGCCTACAGAGAGAAGATGAGAATGACCAGCAGCCTTCGTTCCTCCTAGAGAGACAGAATATGCTACAGAGCTGGCCTCAGCCTACAGAGAAAAGGGGAGAATGACTAGAGAGACAGAATATACTACAGAGCTGGCCTCAGCCTACAGAGAGAAGAGGAGAATGACCAGCAGCCTTCGTTCCTCCTAGAGAGACAGAATATACTACAGAGCTGGCCTCAGCCTACAGAGAGAAGATGAGAATGACCAGCAGCCTTCGTTCCTCCTAGAGAGACAGAATATACTACTGAGCTGGCCTCAGCCTACAGAGAAAAGGGGAGAATGACTAGAGAGACAGAATATACTACAGAGCTGGCCTCAGCCTACAGAGAGAAGAGGAGAATGACCAGCAGCCTTCGTTCCTCCTAGAGAGACAGAATATACTACAGAGCTGGCCTCAGCCTACAGAGAGAAGGGGAGAATGACTAGAGAGACAGAATATACTACTGAGCTGGCCTCAGCCTACAGAGAGAAGATGAGAATGACTAGAGAGACAGAATATACTACAGAGCTGGCCTCAGCCTACAGAGAGAAGGGGAGAATGACCAGCAGCCTTCGTTCCTCCTAGAGAGACAGAATATACTACAGAGGGATTGATAACTGTGTGTGTGTGTGTGTGTGTGTGTGTGTGTGTATGTGTGTGTGTGTGTGTGTGTGTGTGTGTGTGTGTGTGTGAGAATGTGTGTGTGTGTGTGAGAGTGAGTGAGTAAGCATGTGTGTTTGTGTGTGTGTGAGAGTGAGCATGTGTGTGTGTGTGTGTGTGTGTGAGAATGTGTGAGAGTGTGTGTGAGAATGTGTGTGTGTGTGAGCATGTGTGTGTGTGTGTGAGAGTGAGTGAGTGAGTAAGCATGTGTGTTTGTGTGTGTGAGAGTGAGCATGTGTGTGTGTGTGTGTGCGCGTGCGTTCGTGCATGCGTGTGTATGTGTGTGTATATGCTTTCTTGTATTTGAGTGAGTGTGCCCGGTGGGGTAATAAATGTTCCCCATGCCTACCCTTTCAATATGTTGATCCCTGGCAATCTCCATGAGAAACGGATGAAAAGATATTTCATTTTGTTCCATGAAGTGGACACATCTACTCAACCCACTAATCACTATAATCAACGCATTCGTCAATTCCTATCATTTCCTCTTCCCGTCTCCCCTACCTCTTTTCTCACAGTGATACATCAACACAAACTCAACACTGTAATTCACCGCTTTTCTCTACCATTCAGGACCGAACGGCATGATATCAAAATCCATTCTTATTTTGCGCCCATGCACTGCCCAAACGAAAAAGCAATCTTCATTTGAGACAAGGGAAAATATGGCTTCTATAATCTCTGCTCTGAAGATGATCCGTCTTTCTGCAATTCAAAGTGAAGCGTGATCAATCCTATGCGTGTGTTCTGTGACCTGTGTAGAAATCGGAGAGCAATTCTCATAATGCGTTTTCATTCTTTACATGGGTTTAAAGAAACCAAGGCCTCCACGTTTTATATTAAAAATAGACCTCCATTTATCAGTGCTGGGAAAATACACACACACACACACACACACACACACACACACACACACACACACACACACACACACACACACACACACAGGCAGACGCACACAAACACACACGCGCACAGACGCGCACACACAGTCACGCACACACAAACACACACACACACAGGCAGACACACACACACACACGTACACAAACACACACAGACACAGACGCGCACACAGATGGACGCACACAGACACACAGACACAACACACAGACACAGACACACACACTCACAGAAAATAAGCAGCACACTTCCCTAGAGTATTCATGAAGTGTTCAAACGTATTCACTGCTCATCAAAAAGAGGAATATACTGCATTTATTGTCTAATAGAAATGGTATTTCCATTGAGAATGGGCTGGTCAGCATCCCAGGAAGCTGGAACAAAGGGGGGGGGGGGTATTTTGACGGCTTGTCAAGTTAACCGTATCACAGATCACATCACACAGCATTCACTTTCCCCTTCTCCCCTACATCAGTATAACGTCATAAAACAGGCATGTGAAGCAGTAGAGGGATATGTGTGTGTGTGTGTGTGTGTGTGTGTGTGTGTGTGTGTGTGGGGGGGGGGAGTGTATAGAGTTGTCCAGTAATCAAAGCCATGCTCTAGACAGATCTTCATGGGGGTCCAAAATCACCAACGGAACTCTTTGAGGCCTAAAGAAGAGAACTAAAAGCCGGAAAGAGACTAGCCGGAAATGACAAACACTGACATTACAGCAAGCCCTGGTCACAAGATGACCATCCCTGACCCCACTGAGACAGGATCTGACCTTCCCTGGCCCCTCTGAGACAAGAATTGACCTCCCCTGACCCCACTGAGACAAGATCTGACCTTCCCTGGCCCCTCTGAGACAAGAATTGACCTCCCCTGACCCCACTGAGACAAGATCTGACCTTCCCTGCCCCCTCTGAGACAAGAATTGACCTCCCCTGACCCCACTGAGACAAGATCTGACCGTCTCTGCCCCCACTGAGACAGGATCTAACCATCTCTACCCCCACTGAGACAGGATCTGACCATCTCTGCCCCCACTGAGACAGGATCTGACCATCTCTGCCCCCACTGAGACAAGATCTGACCTCCCCTGACCCCACAGAGACAGGATCTGACCATCTCTACCCCGACTGAGACAGGATATGACCATCTCTACCCCCACTGAGACTAGATCTGACCTTCCCTGACCCCACTGAGACAGGATCTGACCTTCCCTGCCCCCACTGAGACAAGATCTGACCTCCCCTGGCCCCACTGAGACAGGATCTAACCATCTCTACCCCCACTGAGACAGGATCTGACCATCTCTGCCCCCACTGAGACAGGATCTGACCATCTCTGACCCCACTGAGACAAGATCTGCAGGTCACGGATTGGCCTGTTCAGCCATCTCCAGACCCATGGCCAGCCAGACCCACACAACAAACCGTACCTGTGATGCCTGGAGGGAAATGATACTGGACTCAGTGCAAGAGGCGTCAGTAAAGTCCCTGGTTTGAATCCAGGCTGTATCAAATCCGGCCGTGATTGGGAGTCCCATAGGACGGCGTATAATTGGCCCATTGTCGTCCGGGTTTGGCCCAGTGTAGTCCGGGTTTGGCCCAGTGTCGTCCGGGTTTGGCCCAGTGTCGTCCAGGTTTGGCCGGGGTAGACCATCATTGTAAATGAGAATTTCTTCTGACTTGCCTAGTTAAAATACAAAATAATCCCAAAGGAAGGTGTGTGTACAGTTGTCGAGTAACCAAAGCCAGTATTTTTTTAAACATATCATTTCCATTTTTGTCATTCATTTACTTGCCCATTACAATACAAACATTTCCATGGTCCTATTAGGTATGTCAACTAGGTCTTCCAAGTATACAAGTGTGATGGACAGACACCCAGGGAAGTGGGCAGCGTGGAGAACACTAGTGTGATGGACAGACATCCAGGGAAGTGGGCAGCGTGGAGAACACTAGTGTGATGGACAGACATCCAGGGAAGTGATGGACACACATCCAGGGAAGTGGGCAGCGTGGAGAACACTAGTGTGATGGACAGACATCCAGGGAAGTGATGGACACACATCCAGGGAAGTGGGCAGCGTGGAGAACACTAGTGTGATGGACAGACATCCAGGGAAGTGATGGACAGATATCCAGGGAAATGGCCAGTGTGGAGAACACTAGTGTGATGGACAGACATCCAGAGAAGTGATGGACACACATCCAGGGAAGTGGGCAGCGTGGAGAACACTAGTGTGATGGACAGACATCCAGGGAATTGATGGACAGATATCCAGGGAAATGGGCAGTGTGGAGAACACTAGTGTGATGGACAGACATCCAGGGAAGTGGGCAGCGTGGAGAACACTAGTGTGATGGACAGACATCCAGGGAATTGATGGACAGATATCCAGGGAAATTAGCAGTGTGGAGAACACTAGTGTGATGGACAGACATCCAGGGAAGTGGGCAGTGTGGAGAACACTAGTGTGATGGACAGACATCCAGGGAAGTGATGGACAGACATCCAGGGAAGTGGGCAGTGTGGAGAACACTAGTGTGATGGACAGACATCCAGGGAAGTGATGGACAGACATCCAGGGAAGTGGGCAGTGTGGAGAACACTAGTGTGATGGACAGACATCCAGGGAAGTGGGCAGTGTGGAGAACACTAGTGTGATGGACAGACATCCAGAGAAGTGTTGGACACACATCCAGGGAAGTGGGCAGCGTGGAGAACACTAGTGTGATGGACAGACATCCAGGGAAGTGATGGACAGATATCCAGGGAAATGGGCAGTGTGGAGAACACTAGTGTGATGGACAGTCATCCAGGGAAGTGGGCAGCATTTCGAACACCAGACTTTGATGTCACGGATCAGACTGACTGCTACTGAATCCTGACTTTGATAAACAACATTAGTGCTCTCTTTCTCTGCTTTCCTTCTTTCTTTCTCTCATTATTACTCACTATCTCTCTCTCTCTCTCTCTACACTGAAAGAACAGCCTCTAAGGACAAGGGAAAAATGCTGAATTGTTTGCACATCACACTAAACCTGGGCCACATAAAGGGAGAGGGAATGAAGGGGGCGAGGGGTGAGAGAGGGAGAGAGGGGGCGAGGGGTGAGAGAGGGAGAGGGGTGAGAGAGGGGACGAGGAGTGAGAGAGGGGGCGAGGGGTGAGAGAGGGATAGAGGGGGTGAGGGGTGAGAGAGGGGGCGAGGGGTGAGAGAGGGGGAGAGGGGTGAGAGAGGTGGCGAGGGGTGAGAGAGGGAGAGAAGGGGCGAGGGGTGAGAGAGGGAGAGAAGGGGCGAGGGGTGAGAGAGGGGGCGAGGGGTGAGAGAGGGAGAGAAGGGGCGAGGGGTGAGAGAGGGAGAGAAGGGGCGAGGGGTGAGAGAGGGGGCGAGGGGTGAGAGAGGGAGAGAAGGGGCGAGGGGTGAGAGAGGGAGAGAAGGGGCGAGGGGTGAGAGAGGGAGAGAAGGGGCGAGGAGTGAGAGAGGGGGCGAGGGGTGAGAGAGGGAGAGAAGGGGCGAGGGGTGAGAGAGGGGGCGAGGGGTGAGAGAGGGGGCGAGGGGTGAGAGAGGGAGAGAAGGGGGCGAGGGGTGAGAGAGTGGGCGAGGGGTGAGAGAGGGAGAGAAGGGGCGAGGGGTGAGAGAGGGAGAGAAGGGGCGAGGGGTGAGAGACGGAGAGAAGGGGTGAGGGGTGAGAGAGGGGGCGAGGGGTGAGAGAGGGAGAGATGGGGCGAGGGGTGAGAGAGGGAGAGACGGGGCGAGGGGTGAGAGAGGGAGAGAAGGGGCGAGGGGTGAGAGAGAGGGCGAGGGAGAAAGGGAATGAAAGGGTGAGAGTGAAATAGGGTAAGAAAAAGGACAATGAAAAATAATAGGAATGTTTGGTGAGGTAGAAAAAGACCGGCTGAGAGAGCGATAGTGAGGCCAGGAGAAACAGGACAGATAAGTAAAACAGAGCCTAACAGAAGGTGAGTGAGAGATATAGTAGGGGTGCTGGGCTGACGTACGGATACGAAATGTCAACACCAGCCATAATGAACCAAGTTGATCCTTTTCATCCTCTAAATCTCGCTTTGTCGCCATGAAAATAATAAAACCAATATTAACATCATTGGCTGTCACTCAATCCAGCTGCTCCTTTGATTGGTATAATAAGAGATAACTACATCCCCTTTAAAATATTTAACTTTTTCTCAAATGGGCTTCTTGTGTCAGGAGGAGGTGGAGGAAGAGGTGGCAGTTTTAAATCAGAGATCAGAAGGGATATAAACAAGGAGCAGCACCAATAAAGAGAGAGAGAGATTTGGGCTACGAGCATTTAGAGTGCAGAGCGATCAGAGAGACTGTCCAACACTCTATTGAAATGCTGTTCTTGATGGGTTAATCATGTCAGACCAATTTGGGCTACGAGCATTTAGAGTGCAGAGCGATCAGAGAGACTGTAAAGTGAAACAAATAAATAATATATACTTCTCAATGATAAGACTGCCGTATGATTATTGCTGCGGTCTGGCTATTTTCCGGAGTGTCAAAATATGAAATGTGCTAAAAGATGAGTTATTTTTCTTCTGGGTTTATCAATGGCAAAAAGAAAGAATACATTCTACATGGTGAGTAGGAGCGTGCTCACGCTGGAAATAGAACGCACATGAGAGTACGAGAGAAAACAAATTGGCGCGAAAGTTAACGCCGTCAACGGCATCAACGCCAGCGTCGAATTAGAAAGTCTATTTTTATCACATCTACGCGGAACAATGCTGGTCAAATTAGCGGATAAATTGGCAGAAAATAGTGCATTGTCTGGAATTGGGAAATGTATAGTTAAAATGTGTATATTTAGTGTTGAGAAGTTTATCTGCCAGCACCAAAGTAATGTCTAGGCTAGTGTTTATGATAAACAGTGTAGCAATGCATGAACGCAACATCATTCTATACATTTATCAACTGGATTCAGAATCATATATCATCTTTGTATTTTCTTGACAGTAGACTATCACTGTAGCTTTCATAACCGATTTGATTGATAAAGTTCAAAGTTCATTTTTATGTAACCTTTATTTAACTAGACAAGTCAGTTCAGATTTTTTTTAAATTTACAATGACGGCCTTACCCCGGCCAAACCCGGACGACGCTGGGCCAGTTGTGCGCAGCCCTACGGGACTCCCAATCACGTCCGGTTGTGATATAGCCTGGAATCGAAATAGGGTCTGTAGTGGCACCTCTAGCATTGAGATACAGTGCCTTAGACCGCTGCTACCACTCGGGACCCCAAGGGCTTGTCCAGGATTTAAACCCGGGACCTCTCGCACCATAAGCGAGAATCATACTCATAGAACAACAACCTGTTTATTTATTTATTTAATTTTGGGGAGTGCTTTGGATGAAATGAATAAAATCTAGTCTAGAGAATGAGTTTGTCGTAGAAATGTAAATAAAAAACAATGGCAGCCAACCATTGATCATATAGCCTAGGCAGGCTATGGCTAGAAAACTCCAGGAACTCCGGGAGCCTGGGTTTATTAGCTACAACATCTTCAAGTTGGTGAGCTAGCATAACAACAACTGTTTAGCCCAGGCAGGTACAGTGGCTCCTGTAGGACATCTAAGTTGAGTCAAAAGGAACACCAAAATTCTCAGGGAATACATAGCGAACATAACAAATACTATTAAGGATTTTCATGACAATTATGTTGGCATATGCTACGCAGCGTATGTGAATTGACGCTCGCCACTCTCGCACGCAAATTTCACGCCGTTGAAGGATGTCTTTCCGTGTGATTTTGGCTTAAGAAGGCCACTTACATACTAAATCAGTGTCAGCTAACCACCGGAGGAGACCTGTCAGCAACATCCCAGGGACTAGTGCCAGTCCAGAAACTAGGGGTTGCAGATCACTGTGGTACTGTGGTAAGTTCACCTTCCAGGCTAGACAACTCTAGTGTCTAGGGCCAAAATGTGGAAAGCAGGGTTCACTCTCTTCAATCTGCAGCTCATTCTAACACTGGAACATCAATGAACAAAATGAATTGATGGATTATGTGTCTGAGCCTTGAGTTCTGGAATTACTTGAGTTGCCCACTAAGAATCCAACAACCGTTGCATTTAATTAGCTAATTGGCACATTTCTTGGCTTTACTATACTTGCAGTGTACCTTAGAACTAAATGTAGATATTCACAGAGAAGGGGTAAACGTACATCTTACTTGACCTGAAATAGTTTCCCACATAAACCCTAGTCCTGGACTTAAAAAAATTGGGCTTTTTCATTGAGGATAATTGTTAAACCTGGCCTGCTTAATCAGTTTTTAGGAAACTGGCCCTTAAAGCTGGAATCCCTCATGGTGAAACTGGCCCTTGAAGCTGGAATCCCTCACGGTGAAACTGGCCCTTAAAACTGGAATCCCTCATGGTGAAACTGGCCCTTAAAGCTGGAATCCCTCACGGTGAAACTGGCCCTTAAAGCTGGAGTCGTTCACGGTGAAACTGGCCCTTAAAGCTGGAATCCCTCACAGTGAAACTGGCCCTTAAAGCTGGAGTTGTTCACGGTGAAACTGGCCCTTAAAGCTGGGATCCCTCACGGTGAAACTGGCCCTTAAAGCTGGGATCCCTCACGGTGAAACTGGCCCTTAAAGCTGGAGTCGTTCACGGTGAAACTGGCCCTTAAAGCTGGAGTCGTTCACGGATGAAACTGGCCCTTAAAGATAAAATGCTTAATGGTGAAACAGTCACGACAGTTTATGATATTACACCAACAAAGAAGTTACAGTTTTTTCCCCCTCGGACATCATTGCACACACAATAGCACAGCATATGTAATGCATTTTGTGCAGCGCTCCTCACCTCAACAAAACAATAACAACAGCGGTGGGAGGGACAGCGCCGCTGTTTCCTCTACTGCGGATTCCATCTTGAAAGTCAAAGTCTCTGATCATCATGTTAGCTACGTCACAGTCTGTATGCTACCATGCACATATCTCTGTGATCTCTATATACTGTCCAACAGTGCTAACAGTTCCTGGATCAGCCTCTCTGAGCAGTAGAGTAAAAACCAATGCGTCAGACTTTCCTCTTCATCACCGTCCATCTTTTCTATGATCTATGAATACCCACCCAGCACCACCACCAGTCACTCAGTCAGTCAGTCAGTCAGTCAGTCACTCACTCACTCACTCACTCACTCACTCACTCACTCACTCACTCACTCACTCTCTGTCTCTCTCTCTGTCTCTCTCTCTCTCTCTCAATTCAATTTCAATGTCAATTTAAGGGGCTATATTGGCATGGGAAACATGTTTACATTGCCAAAGCAAGTGAAATAGCTCTCTGTCTCTGTCTTTCTCTCTTTCAGGTCACAAATATTGCTCTTGTGGTTGCAGACTGTGGTGTTTCACCCAATATATTTGGGAGTTTATCAAAATGGGAGTTGCTTTTGAATTCTGTGTAATCTGAGGGAAATATGTGTCTCTAATATGTTCAAACATTTGGCAGGAGGTTAGGAAGTGCAGTTCAGTTTCCATCTCATTTTGTGGGCAGTGTGCCCATAGCCTGTCTTATCTTGAGAGCCAGGTCTGCCTTCGGCGGCCTTTCTCAATAGCAAGGCTATGGAGTCACGGTGGTCAGGTATTCTGCCACTGTATACTCTCTGTTTAGGACCAAATAGCATTCTAGTTTGCTCTGCTTTGTTTGTAAATTCTTTCCAATGTGTAATTTTGTTTTCTCATGATTTGGTTGAGTCTAATTGTGTTGCTGTCTTGGGGCTCTGTGGGGTAAGTTTGTGTTTGTGAACAGAGCCCCAGGACCAGCTTGCTTAGGGGACTCTTCTCCATGTTCATTTCTCTGTGAGTGATGGCTTTGTTATGGAAGGTTTGGGAATCGCTTCCATTTAGGTGGTTGTAGAATTTAATGTCTATTTTCTGAATTTTGATAATTAGCGGGTATTACCCTATAGTTTTTTGTGTGCTCTAGGGCAACAGTGTCTAGATGGAATGTGTTTGTGGTCCTGGGAACTGGACCTTTTTTGGAACACCATTATTTTGGTCTTACTGAGATTTACTGTCAGGGCCCAGGTGACCTGGACGGAATTTGTGCAGAAGATTTAGGTGCTGCTGTAGCCCCTCCTTGGCTGCGGACAGAAGCACCAGATCATCTGCAAATAGTAGACATTTGACTTCAGATTCTAGTAGGGTGAGGCCGGGTGCTACGAATTGTTCTTGTGCCATCGCCAATTCGTTGATATATATGTTGAAGAGGGTGGAGCTTAAGCTGCATCCCTGTCTCACCCCCGGCCCTATTGAAAGAAATGTGTATGTTTTTTGCCAATTTTAAAGGCACACTTGTTGTTTGTGTACATGGATTTTATAATGCCGTATGTTTTTCCCCCAACAATTTGTATAGGAGACCCTTACGTCAAATTGAGTCAAAAGCTTTTTTGAAATCAACAAAGCATGATAACACTTTTTCTCTTGTTTTGGTTGGTTTGTTTGTCAATTAGGGGGTGCAGGGTGAATACATGGTCTGTCATACAGTAATTTGGTAAATAGCCAATTTGACTTTTGCTCAGTACATTGCTTTCGCTGAGGAAATGTATGAGTCTGCTGTTAATGATAAAGCATAGGATTTTCCCAAGGTTGCTGTTGACGCATATACCCCAGTAGTTATTGAGGTTAAATTTGTCTCCACTTTTGTGGATTGGGTTGATCAGTCCTCGGGTTCCAAATATGCTAGAGCTGAGTATGATATTAAAGAGTTTAAGTTTAGCCAATTGTAATTTTTGCCCTGCTTATTTTATCATTTAATTTAGGATACCATCAACCCCACAGACCTTTTAGGGTTGGAGGGTTTGTATTATTATCATTAGTCTTTCTAAAATCTGTATTTGATCATGTATTTGTTCTTGAGCTGATTTCTGACATGCTGTTCTTTCTTCTTTTCCATAGTGTATTTCTGTATTGTTTTAGTTTTAGTGTATTTCTGTATTGTTATAGTGAAGGCGTAGACTCAGGTTTTCTGGGTCTCTATGTGTTTGGTTGGACAGGTTTCTCAATTTCTTTCTTGGGATTTTGCATTCTTCATCAAACCAATTGTCATTGTTGTTAATTTTCTTCGGTTGTCTGCTTGAAATTTGTTGATTTCATAGGGAAGCTGAGAGGTCAAATGTACTGTTTAGCGTTTCTACTGCCAGGTTTACACCTTCACTATTACAGTGATACCTTTTGTACAGGAAATTGTCTAGAAGGGATTGAATTTGTTATTGCCTAATTGTTTTTTGGTAGATTTCCACACTAATTTCCTTCCATCTATAGCATTTCTTAATACTATTCAGTTCCTTTGGCTTTGATGCCACATGATTGAACATAGCTCTGTTCAAGTAGAGTGTGATTTTGCTGTGATATGATAGGGGTGTCAGTGGACTGACTGTGAATGCTCTAAGAGACTGGGTTAAGGTCAGTGATAAAGTAGTCCACAGTACTACTGCCAAGAGATGAGCTATAGCTGTACCTACTATAGGAGTCCCCTTGAAGCATAACATTGATTATGTACATACCCAGCATCTGACAAAGCTGCAGTAATTGTTACTTGTTTTGGTTGGTTATATGGTCGTAGTTGTGTCTAGGGGTGCATATGGGGGAGGGATTGCTGTCACCTCCAGGTAAGGGTGTTGAGGGTGTCAGGTTCTTGTCCAGTTCTGGCATTTAGGTCGCCACAGACCATTACAAGTCCCTGAGCCTGGAAATGGTTGATCTCCCCCTCTAGGATGGAGAAGCTGTCATCGTTAAATTATGGGGATTCTATTGGGGGGATATAGGTAGCACACATGATTACTTTTTTCTCTTTGGGAAAAGTTCCTTATTCATTCCTAGCCAGATGTAAAATGTTCCTGTTTTGACTAATTTCATAGAGTGGGTAAGGGCTGCTCTATATCAAATTAGCATAACCACTGAGTATCATCCCTGTTTCACACCTGGTAGTTTAGTGGATGTGAATACCAGCTCTCTGTAACCTAGAGGGCAACCAGCGAGTCCGTCTCCTTTATACCATGTTTCTTGTAGAATGACAATGCCTGTATTTTGATGAATTCTGGGTCTTTAGGCCAAAGGCAGATGACCCCAGACCCTGTATGATCCAGGATAAGATAGTAAAAGCTCTGTGTTTCATCGTGTCTAGTGTTGTTTCTGTGTGGTTTAGGCTCGGACCATCACAGTAGGTGTGAGCAGAGTATGTTGAGCATCCGATACATACCTCTTAGGTCGCAGGACAGGGCTTGGGAGGGTGTAAAAGTGAAGGGTGGGGCCTGTTGCTCTGCTAACGGCCTACGCATATGTCCTGCTGTCATCTCTGTCTCACTCACCCTCCCTTCCAACTTCTCTCAATCTATTTGTCTCTAATCAATGTGTGCTTGTGAAGATCCGTTTCCAGGACATCATAACATATAGCTGTGTGTGATTAGGAACTCAAGAGAGAGACAATGTTCTCAGCTTATAGAAGAAGAACCTTTATAGGTGGTGTCATTGTTCCTCATAGTTCTCTCAGTGCCGCTGTTGGTATAGAGCTGTGAATATTAGTTTCAGTAAGGAAGGCTTCAAATCACAACACAATCAGCCTTGTAACAAGACCCAGTGATTTAGAGGAGCAGAGTGTGCATGTGTGTGTGTGTGTGTGTGTGTGTGTGTGTGTGTGTGTGTAAAATACTATATGGTATGACTGTAATATACTGTACTACTGTACTATAATGTAGTATTTACAGTTAACTATAGTATTCATTCTGTCTTAAAAGAAAACTGTAGTATATAAGTCATTAATGTAGTGTTTTTGTGGATTGTAGTATACTGTAGTATTTACTGTAGTGTTTTTGTGGATTGTAGTATACTGTAGTATTTACTGTAGTGTTTATGTGGATTGTAGTATACTGTAGTATTTACTGTAGTGTTTATGTGGATTGTAGTATACTGTAGTATTTACTGTAGTGTTTATGTGGATTGTAGTATACTGTAGTATTTACTGTAGTGTTTATGTGGATTGTAGTATACTGTAGTATTTACTGTAGTGTTTATGTGGATTGTAGTATACTGTAGTATTTACTGTAGTGTTTATGTGGATTGTAGTATACTGTAGTATTTACTGTAGTGTTTATGTGGATTGTAGTATACTGTAGCATTTACTGTAGTGTTTATGTGGATTGTAGTATACTGTAGTATTTACTGTAGAGTTTATGTGGATTGTAGTATACTGTAGTATTTACTGTAGTGTTTATGTGGATTGTAGTATACTGTAGTATTTACTGTAGTGTTTATGTGGATTGTAGTATACTGTAGTATTTACTGTAGTGTTTATGTGGATTGTAGTATACTGTAGTATTTACTGTAGTGTTTTTGTGGATTGTAGTATACTGTAGTATTTACTGTAGTGTTTTTGTGGATTGTAGTATACTGTAGTATTTTACTCTTGTGTTTTTGCAGACATTACTGTAGTATTTTACTGATGTGTTTTCGATTTATTATCCTTGACTTAAAGGTGGAGGCTTTCTCCTTCAGGAAACCTACTGGAGAAATAGTAAAAGAGCACATAACCTGTAGGTAGGTAGGACTGAGCTCTGAACGGGTAGCTCAAAGCCTCTGCTCTTTTCTATAACCTGTAGGTAGGTAGGACTGAGCTCTGAACGGGTAGCTCAAAGCCTCTGCTCTTTTCTATAACCTGTAGGTAGGTAGGACTGAGCTCTGAACGGGTAGCTCAAAGCCTCTGCTCTTTTCTATAACCTGTAGGTAGGTAGGACTGAGCTCTGAACGGGTAGCTCAAAGCCTCTGCTCTTTTCTATAACCTGTAGGTAGGTAGAACTGAGCTCTGAACGGGTAGCTCAAAGCCTCTGCTCTTTTCTATAACCTGTAGGTAGGTAGGACTGAGCTCTGAACGGGTAGCTCAAAGCCTCTGCTCTTTTCTATAACCTGTAGGTAGGTAGAACTGAGCTCTGAACGGGTAGCTCAAAGCCTCTGCTCTTTTCTATAACCTGTAGGTAGGTAGGACTGAGCTCTGAACGGGTAGCTCAAAGCCTCTGCTCTTTTCTATAACCTGTAGGTAGGTAGAACTGAGCTCTGAACGGGTAGCTCAAAGCCTCTGCTCTTTTCTATAACCTGTAGGTAGGTAGGACTGAGCTCTGAACGGGTAGCTCAAAGCCTCTGCTCTTTTCTATAACCTGTAGGGAGATAGGACTGAGCTCTGAACGGGTAGCTCAAAGCCTCTGCTCTTTTCTATAACCTGTAGGTAGGTAGGACTGAGCTCTGAACGGGTAGCTCAAAGCCTCTGCTCTTTTCTATAACCTGTAGGTAGGTAGGACTGAGCTCTGAACGGGTAGCTCAAAGCCTCTGCTCTTTTCTATAACCTGTAGGTAGGTAGGACTGAGCTCTGAACGGGTAGCTCAAAGCCTCTGCTCTTTTCTATAACCTGTAGGTAGGTAGGACTGAGCTCTGAACGGGTAGCTCAAAGCCTCTGCTCTTTTCTATAACCTGTAGGTAGGTAGGACTGAGCTCTGAACGGGTAGCTCAAAGCCTCTGCTCTTTTCTATAACCTGTAGGTAGGTAGGACTGAACTCTGAACGGGTAGCTCAAAGCCTCTGCTCTTTTCTATAACCTGTAGGTAGGTAGGACTGAGCTCTGAACGGGTAGCTCAAAGCCTCTGCTCTTTTCTATAACCTGTAGGTAGGTAGGACTGAGCTCTGAACGGGTAGCTCAAAGCCTCTGCTCTTTTCTATAACCTGTAGGTAGGTAGGACTGAGCTCTGAACGGGTAGTTCAAAGCCTCTGCTCTTTTCTATAACCTGTAGGTAGGTAGGACTGAGCTTTGAACGGGTAGCTCAAAGCCTCTGCTCTTTTCTATAACCTGTAGGTAGGTAGGACTGAGCTCTGAACGGGTAGCTCAAAGCCTCTGCTCTTTTCTATAACCTGTAGGTAGGTAGGACTGAGCTCTGAACGGGTAGCTCAAAGCCTCTGCTCTTTTCTATAACCTGTAGGTAGGTAGGACTGAGCTCTGAACGGGTAGCTCAAAGCCTCTGCTCTTTTCTATAACCTGTAGGTAGGTAGGACTGAGCTCTGAACGGGTAGCTCAAAGCCTCTGCTCTTTTCTATAACCTGTAGGTAGGTAGGACTGAGCTCTGAACGGGTAGCTCAAAGCCTCTGCTCTTTTCTATAACCTGTAGGTAGGTAGGACTGAGCTCTGAACGGGTAGCTCAAAGCCTCTGCTCTTTTCTATAACCTGTAGGTAGGTAGGACTGAGCTCTGAACGGGTAGCTCAAAGCCTCTGCTCTTTTCTATAACCTGTAGGTAGGTAGGACTGAGCTCTGAACGGGTAGCTCAAAGCCTCTGCTCTTTTCTATAACCTGTAGGTAGGTAGGACTGAGCTCTGAACGGGTAGCTCAAAGCCTCTGCTCTTTTCTATAACCTGTAGGTAGGTAGGACTGAACTCTGAACGGGTAGCTCAAAGCCTCTGCTCTTTTCTATAACCTGTAGGTAGGTAGGACTGAGCTCTGAACGGGTAGCTCAAAGCCTCTGCTCTTTTCTATAACCTGTAGGTAGGTAGAACTGAGCTCTGAACGGGTAGCTCAAAGCCTCTGCTCTTTTCTATAACCTGTAGGTAGGTAGAACTGAGCTCTGAACGGGTAGCTCAAAGCCTCTGCTCTTTTCTATAACCTGTAGGTAGGTAGGACTGAGCTCTGAACGGGTAGCTCAAAGCCTCTGCTCTTTTCTATAACCTGTAGGTAGGTAGGACTGAGCTCTGAACGGGTAGCTCAAAGCCTCTGCTCTTTTCTATAACCTGTAGGTAGGTAGGACTGAGCTCTGAACGGGTAGCTCAAAGCCTCTGCTCTTTTCTATAACCTGTAGGTAGGTAGAACTGAGCTCTGAACGGGTAGCTCAAAGCCTCTGCTCTTTTCTATAACCTGTAGGTAGGTAGAACTGAGCTCTGAACGGGTAGCTCAAAGCCTCTGCTCTTTTCTATAACCTGTAGGTAGGTAGGACTGAGCTCTGAACGGGTAGCTCAAAGCCTCTGCTCTTTTCTATAACCTGTAGGTAGGTAGGACTGAGCTCTGAACGGGTAGCTCAAAGCCTCTGCTCTTTTCTATAACCTGTAGGTAGGTAGGACTGAGCTCTGAACGGGTAGTTCAAAGCCTCTGCTCTTTTCTATAACCTGTAGGTAGGTAGGACTGAGCTCTGAACGGGTAGCTCAAAGCCTCTGCTCTTTTCTATAACCTGTAGGTAGGTAGGACTGAGCTCTGAACGGGTAGCTCAAAGCCTCTGCTCTTTTCTATAACCTGTAGGTAGGTAGGACTGAGCTCTGAACGGGTAGCTCAAAGCCTCTGCTCTTTTCTATAACCTGTAGGTAGGTAGGACTGAGCTCTGAACGGGTAGCTCAAAGCCTCTGCTCTTTTCTATAACCTGTAGGTAGGTAGGACTGAGCTCTGAACGGGTAGCTCAAAGCCTCTGCTCTTTTCTATAACCTGTAGGTAGGTAGGACTGAGCTCTGAACGGGTAGCTCAAAGCCTCTGCTCTTTTCTATAACCTGTAGGTAGGTAGGACTGAGCTCTGAACGGGTAGCTCAAAGCCTCTGCTCTTTTCTATAACCTGTAGGTAGGTAGGACTGAGCTCTGAACGGGTAGCTCAAAGCCTCTGCTCTTTTCTATAACCTGTAGGTAGGTAGGACTGAGCTCTGAACGGGTAGCTCAAAGCCTCTGCTCTTTTCTATAACCTGTAGGTAGGTAGGACTGAGCTCTGAACGGGTAGCTCAAAGCCTCTGCTCTTTTCTATAACCTGTAGGTAGGTAGGACTGAGCTCTGAACGGGTAGCTCAAAGCCTCTGCTCTTTTCTATAACCTGTAGGTAGGTAGGACTGAGCTCTGAACGGGTAGCTCAAAGCCTCTGCTCTTTTCTATAACCTGTAGGTAGGTAGGACTGAGCTCTGAACGGGTAGCTCAAAGCCTCTGCTCTTTTCTATAACCTGTAGGTAGGTAGGACTGAGCTCTGAACGGGTAGCTCAAAGCCTCTGCTCTTTTCTATAACCTGTAGGTAGGTAGGACTGAGCTCTGAACGGGTAGCTCAAAGCCTCTGCTCTTTTCTATAACCTGTAGGTAGGTAGGACTGAGCTCTGAACGGGTAGCTCAAAGCCTCTGCTCTTTTCTATAACCTGTAGGTAGGTAGGACTGAGCTCTGAACGGGTAGCTCAAAGCCTCTGCTCTTTTCTATAACCTGTAGGTAGGTAGGACTGAGCTCTGAACGGGTAGCTCAAAGCCTCTGCTCTTTTCTATAACCTGTAGGTAGGTAGGACTGAGCTCTGAACGGGTAGCTCAAAGCCTCTGCTCTTTTCTATAACCTGTAGGTAGGTAGAACTGAGCTCTGAACGGGTAGCTCAAAGCCTCTGCTCTTTTCTATAACCTGTAGGTAGGTAGAACTGAGCTCTGAACGGGTAGCTCAAAGCCTCTGCTCTTTTCTATAACCTGTAGGTAGGTAGGACTGAGCTCTGAACGGGTAGCTCAAAGCCTCTGCTCTTTTCTATAACCTGTAGGTAGGTAGGACTGAGCTCTGAACGGGTAGCTCAAAGCCTCTGCTCTTTTCTATAACCTGTAGGTAGGTAGGACTGAGCTCTGAACGGGTAGCTCAAAGCCTCTGCTCTTTTCTATAACCTGTAGGTAGGTAGAACTGAGCTCTGAACGGGTAGCTCAAAGCCTCTGCTCTTTTCTATAACCTGTAGGTAGGTAGAACTGAGCTCTGAACGGGTAGCTCAAAGCCTCTGCTCTTTTCTATAACCTGTAGGTAGGTAGGACTGAGCTCTGAACGGGTAGCTCAAAGCCTCTGCTCTTTTCTATAACCTGTAGGTAGGTAGGACTGAGCTCTGAACGGGTAGCTCAAAGCCTCTGCTCTTTTCTATAACCTGTAGGTAGGTAGGACTGAGCTCTGAACGGGTAGCTCAAAGCCTCTGCTCTTTTCTATAACCTGTAGGTAGGTAGGACTGAGCTCTGAACGGGTAGCTCAAAGCCTCTGCTCTTTTCTATAACCTGTAGGTAGGTAGGACTGAGCTCTGAACGGGTAGCTCAAAGCCTCTGCTCTTTTCTATAACCTGTAGGTAGGTAGGACTGAGCTCTGAACGGGTAGCTCAAAGCCTCTGCTCTTTTCTATAAGCTGTTGGGAACCTAATATATGGTCTATACTTGACATGTATGTTTCTCACTTATGGGTGGCACAAATTGGGAAATGGGGAGGGGAATGGGCATGGGTATCTGCACATTACATACTATAGTTAAAAAGTGTAGTGTTTTTCCAGGCTGTAGTGTTTTGCAGACATTGCTATAGTGTTTACTGCAGTTTATCTCTTCAGATAAAACAGTAGTATTTACTGTAGCATTCTACAACATTCTATAGTAAGTACTACACATGATTGAGGGATACTACAGTGTGTTGTATAGCATTTTACAGTATACCACAGTTTACTACTGTCACACCCTGATCTGTTCCACCTGTCCTTGTTCTTGTCTCCACTCCCTCCAGGTGTCACCCATCTTCCCCATTATCCCCTGGGTATTTATACCTGTGTTTTCTGTCTGCCTGTGCCAGTTCATCTTGTTTGCCAAGTCAACCAGCGTTTTTCTCTCAGCTCCTGTTTTTTCCCCAGTCTCTCAGTCTTTTTATCGTCCTCCTGGTTTTGACCCTTGCCTGTCCTGACTCTGAGCCCGCCTGCCACCCTGTACCGTTTGGACTCTGCCCTGGCTATGAACTCTTGCCTGTCCCTAACCTGCCTTCTGTCTATCCCTTGGACTATAATAAATATCAGAGCTCAAACCATCTGCCTCCTGGGTCTGAATCTGGGTCTCACCTTGTGTCCTTATAAATACAGAATTCTATAGTAAGTAATGTAGTATTCTATTGTAAGTAATGTAGTATTCTACAGTAAATAATGTAGTATTTTATAGCAAGTAACGTAGTATTCTACAGTAAATACTGTAGTATTTTATAGCAAGTAACGTAGTATTCTACAGTAAGTAATGTAGTACACTCAGTAGTATAGACTATTGAGATAGCACACAGTTGTGTCTTGGTCACATTGCTAACTAATGACTAGCTCGAGGAGCCAAAGGCACAAGAAGATGGCATCATTAATCCACAGGTATTTCATCAAGCACGGATAATGTAACAGGCATCATAATCAAGCTCCGATAACAGATCTACTAATTAATGGCAGAAGCATGTGTGTTCTAGATGAAGAATCAACTCTCTGCACTGGATGTAATAGACACAATCTCACATTCCAATTCACCTCTACTCATTTCCCTCCATTTCTCTCTCTCTCTCTTTCTCTCTCTCTCTCAATTCAATTTAAGTGGCTTTATTGGCATGGGAAACATATGTTTACATTGCCAAATCAAGTGGAATAGATAATTAAAAAAAGTGAAATACACAATTAGAAAATAACATTAAACATTACACTCACAAAAGTAAAACAATA
The DNA here is from genome assembly GCF_045791955.1 of Oncorhynchus clarkii lewisi. Lineage (NCBI taxonomy): Eukaryota > Metazoa > Chordata > Actinopteri > Salmoniformes > Salmonidae > Oncorhynchus > Oncorhynchus clarkii. The sequence continues at coordinate 10,900,773 of NC_092161.1, read as the reverse complement.
TACATAGACAATTTGAATGTTATATTATTGGCTATATACTGTACAGTGTTGTAACAATGTGCAAGTAGTTGAAGTATGAAAGGGAAAATAAAATAAACAAACGTAAATATAGGTTGTATTTACAATGGTGTTTGTTCTTCACTGGTTGCCCTTTTCTTGTGCAGCAGCTCACACATCTTGCTGCTGTGATGGCACACTGTGATATTTCACCTAGTAGATATGGGAGTTCATCAAGATTGGATTTGTTTTCACATTCTTTGTGGATCTGTGTAATCTGAGGGAAATATGTGTCTCTAACATGGTCATACATTTGGCAGGAGGTTAGGAAGTGCAGCTCAGTTCCCACCTCATGTTGTGGGTAGTGTGCACATAGCCTGTCTTCTCTTGAGAGCCATGTCTGCCAATGGCGGCCTCTCTCGATAGCAAGGCCATGTTCAACGAGTCTGTACATAGTCAAAAGCCTTACTTAATGTTGGGTCAGTCACAGTGGTCAGGTATTCGGTCACTGTGTACTCTCTGTGTAGGGTCAGTCACAGTGGTCAGGTATTCGGTCACTGTGTACTCTCTGTTTAGGGCCAGTCACAGTGGTCAGGTATTCGGTCACTGTGTACTCTCTGTTTAGGGCCAGTCACAGTGGTCAGGTATTCGGTCACTGTGTACTCTCTGTGTTGGGTCAGTCACAGTGGTCAGGTATTCGGTCACTGTGTACTCTCTGTTTAGGGCCAGTCACAGTGGTCAGGTATTCGGTCACTGTGTACTCTCTGTGTTGGGTCAGTCACAGTGGTCAGGTATTCGGTCACTGTGTACTCTCTGTTTAGGGTCAGTCACAGTGGTCAGGTATTCGGTCACTGTGTACTCTCTGTGTAGGGTCAGTCACAGTGGTCAGGTATTCGGTCACTGTGTACTCTCTGTTTAGGGTCAGTCACAGTGGTCAGGTATTCGGTCACTGTGTACTCTCTGTGTAGGGTCAGTCACAGTGGTCAGGTATTCGGTCACTGTGTACTCTCTGTTTAGGGTCAGTCACAGTGGTCAGGTATTCGGTCACTGTGTACTCTCTGTGTAGGGTCAGTCACAGTGGTCAGGTATTCGGTCACTGTGTACTCTCTGTGTAGGGTCAGTCACAGTGGTCAGGTATTCGGTCACTGTGTACTCTCTGTTTAGGGTCAGTCACAGTGGTCAGGTATTCGGTCACTGTGTACTCTCTGTTTAGGGTCAGTCACAGTGGTCAGGTATTCGGTCACTGTGTACTCTCTGTTTAGGGTCAGTCACAGTGGTCAGGTATTCGGTCACTGTGTACTCTCTGTGTAGGGTCAGTCACAGTGGTCAGGTATTCGGTCACTGTGTACTCTCTGTGTAGGGTCAGTCACAGTGGTCAGGTATTCGGTCACTGTGTACTCTCTGTTTAGGGTCAGTCACAGTGGTCAGGTATTCGGTCACTGTGTACTCTCTGTTTAGGGTCAGTCACAGTGGTCAGGTATTCGGTCACTGTGTACTCTCTGTTTAGGGTCAGTCACAGTGGTCAGGTATTCGGTCACTGTGTACTCTCTGTTTAGGGTCAGTCACAGTGGTCAGGTATTCGGTCACTGTGTACTCTCTGTTTAGGGCCAGTCACAGTGGTCAGGTATTCGGTCACTGTGTACTCTCTGTTTAGGGCCAGTCACAGTGGTCAGGTATTCGGTCACTGTGTACTCTCTGTGTAGGGTCAGTCACAGTGGTCAGGTATTCGGTCACTGTGTACTCTCTGTTTAGGGCCAGTCACAGTGGTCAGGTATTCGGTCACTGTGTACTCTCTGTTTAGGGCCAGTCACAGTGGTCAGGTATTCGGTCACTGTGTACTCTCTGTGTAGGGTCAGTCACAGTGGTCAGGTATTCGGTCACTGTGTACTCTCTGTTTAGGGCCAGTCACAGTGGTCAGGTATTCGGTCACTGTGTACTCTCTGTGTAGGGTCAGTCACAGTGGTCAGGTATTCGGTCACTGTGTACTCTCTGTGTAGGGTCAGTCACAGTGGTCAGGTATTCGGTCACTGTGTACTCTCTGTGTAGGGTCAGTCACAGTGGTCAGGTATTCGGTCACTGTGTACTCTCTGTTTAGGGCCAGTCACAGTGGTCAGGTATTCGGTCACTGTGTACTCTCTGTTTAGGGCCAGTCACAGTGGTCAGGTATTCGGTCACTGTGTACTCTCTGTGTTGGGTCAGTCACAGTGGTCAGGTATTCGGTCACTGTGTACTCTCTGTTTAGGGCCAGTCACAGTGGTCAGGTATTCGGTCACTGTGTACTCTCTGTGTTGGGTCAGTCACAGTGGTCAGGTATTCGGTCACTGTGTACTCTCTGTTTAGGGTCAGTCACAGTGGTCAGGTATTCGGTCACTGTGTACTCTCTGTGTAGGGTCAGTCACAGTGGTCAGGTATTCGGTCACTGTGTACTCTCTGTTTAGGGTCAGTCACAGTGGTCAGGTATTCGGTCACTGTGTACTCTCTGTTTAGGGCCAGTCACAGTGGTCAGGTATTCGGTCACTGTGTACTCTCTGTTTAGGGCCAGTCACAGTGGTCAGGTATTCGGTCACTGTGTACTCTCTGTGTAGGGTCAGTCACAGTGGTCAGGTATTCGGTCACTGTGTACTCTCTGTTTAGGGCCAGTCACAGTGGTCAGGTATTCGGTCACTGTGTACTCTCTGTTTAGGGCCAGTCACAGTGGTCAGGTATTCGGTCACTGTGTACTCTCTGTGTAGGGTCAGTCACAGTGGTCAGGTATTCGGTCACTGTGTACTCTCTGTTTAGGGCCAGTCACAGTGGTCAGGTATTCGGTCACTGTGTACTCTCTGTGTAGGGTCAGTCACAGTGGTCAGGTATTCGGTCACTGTGTACTCTCTGTGTAGGGTCAGTCACAGTGGTCAGGTATTCGGTCACTGTGTACTCTCTGTGTAGGGTCAGTCACAGTGGTCAGGTATTCGGTCACTGTGTACTCTCTGTGTAGGGTCAGTCACAGTGGTCAGGTATTCGGTCACTGTGTACTCTCTGTTTAGGGCCAGTCACAGTGGTCAGGTATTCGGTCACTGTGTACTCTCTGTGTAGGGTCAGTCACAGTGGTCAGGTATTCGGTCACTGTGTACTCTCTGTTTAGGGCCAGATTGTAGTTTGCTCTGTTTTAAAAAAAATATTTCCAATGTTTCAAGGAAATTATCATTTTGTTTTCTCATGAAAACAAAATGTGTTGCTGTCCTGGGGCTCTGTGGGGTCTGTTTGAGTCCCCGTACCAGCTGGCTGAGGGGATGTTTCTCCAGGTTTATCTCTCTGTAGGTCAGGGCTTTGTTATGGAAGGTTTGCAAATAACTTATTTTTACGTGGTTGGAGAATTAAATAGCTATTTTGGGGGATTTTAATAATTAGCGGGAATAGTTCTAATTCTGCTCTGCATGCATTATTTGTTGTTTTACATTGTACACAGAGAATGTTTCTCCCATTTTGTGAATTGTTAGTTGTTGAGTGAAACCCAGACCTCACAACCATAAAGGGAATTGGGTTCTATAACTGATTTAAGTATTTTTAGCCAGATCCTAAATTGGTATGTCAAATTTGATGTTCCTTTTGAAGGCATAGAAGTCCCTCCTCAGATTGTTCACAGCTTTGTGAAGTTACCTGTGGCGCTGATGTTTAGGCCGAGGTAGGTATAGTTTTTAGTGTGCTCACCAACCGTGCTGCAGGCTTTAGTCCTAATGCATTATCACTGCATATTGGCTATGCTTGAATTGCCCTGCCAATGTTGTTATTCTCAGAACATTTCATCATTATATTTAAAAATGTTAGGTATATGATCACATTGGTAATTGATCATTTGTTGTATTACTTGAGAGGCACGGCTGAGTGAGCATAACATGCTGACCAGACCGGACACGTCGCGTTGTCAAATCAAATCAAATCAAATGTATTTATATAGCCCTTCGTACATCAGCTGATATCTCAAAGTGCTGTACAGAAACCCAGCCTAAAACCCCAAACAGCAAGCAATGCAGGTGTAGAAGCACGGTGGCTAGGAAAAACTCCCTAGAAAGGCCAAAACCTAGGAAGAAACCTAGAGAGGAACCAGGCTATGTGGAGTGGCCAGTCCTCTTCTGGCTGTGCCGGGTAGAGATTATAACAGAACATGGCCAAGATGTTCAAATGTTCATAAATGACCAGCATGGTCGAATAATAATAAGGCAGAACAGTTGAAACTGGAGCAGCAGCACGGCTAGGTGGACAGGTTGTTGTGATAAAAGTGTAGATGCCAATCACCATAAATTCAAAGATGAAAAAGCCTGTTAGGAGGAGAGATGACTAGAAACGATTCGGTTGGCCGTTTTATGTGTGGATTAATTGTCGGATTAGAAGACCTTGTGCAAATCAATGTTTATATCCCAGGACAAATTAGCTAGCAACAGCAAGCTAGCTAAATAGGATACATTAGCTAGGAAGTGCAAGCTAACTTGCACAAATTAATGTCATTGGTTCAGAGTTTGTTTTGATATTTTAACCTGCATGTCGTGATCGCGTTTGGTGTAGGGGGACAAAATCAATTTAAGCACGATGGCACACGCACACCAGACGGTTTGGGTTCCGTGTAATAATTAGCTTTATTTTATTGGACTTGATGCATCTGATGGTCAGATGTGAGGGGAGGGAGGGAGAGCAACAGCGAGGCTCTCCCTCCCTCCACCCGTCTCTCCCTCCGATAGAGAACAGGGGACATGGTCTTCCAGCTGGTGGCGAAACTCAAGTCACACTGCATTATTTCTGCCTCGTGCACCAATTCACATTGTCATTCCTACGACCAGAGAAAGTGAAATATTACTCGATATTAAAAAAGATACAAGCAGGTCCTAATAATAACAACGTAGGCTTATCAGAACACTTGGTTTATAAAGGTGTTGAACAAACTGTTGACAGAGCTGAATAACAACTTAAACAGGAACTCATTAAAACAGAACACAGTGCTGTATTCTGTTGAGTCTCTCTTTAGTCGTGGTTTTAAAAGTTTACAAATCTCACAGTATCTTTGCTGTGCGTTCGAGGCTTGTTTTAATAGGAGGAAACTGTGCAGACACGGTGATCTGAGCTATCTGATTGGCCAGCGGTAGGCCTATAGGTGCACTTGATTTGCTCTCTGAATCTGCCGGGCATGTTCTACCTTCAGAGACATGGAATGGTTAAAAACGGGAACACTTTGCCTTCCTGGCACTAGGGCTGTTGAATCAAGTGCACCTCCCACCAACTAACTGTACTTGGCAATAAAAAAAATAAAAAAATAGGAATGCAAGGATTTACTGTTGTTGCCTTGTCTACGAATGGCTTGGAGATCGACCGGTTGGTGACCACTGCTCCGGGGCAACAGTGTCTTGGTAGAATTTGTATTTGTTGTCCTGGCAACCGGACCTTTTTTGGAACACCATTATTTTTTTTCTTACTGAGATTAACTGTCAGGGTTCAGGTCTGACAGAATCTGTTCAGAAGATCTGGGTGTTGTGCTGTAGGTCCTTCTTGGTTGGGGACAGAAACACCAGATCATCATTAAACAGAAGACATTTGACTCAGATTCTAGTTGGAGACAGAAGTTGTATCTAAAATTGAATAGGGATTCAAATCAACCAGTTTGTGATTTAATAAATCATCATACATCAAATAACAAATGTGTTTTCCCAAGACAGACCCGTTCACTGGCATGAAACCCACATCTGACTGTCACTGTATGCCAAAACACAGATCTGGCACGACTAACAAAATGAGACATGACAAGCAACATTCAGCAAAATGATGTGAAGCCTTTCTGAAGGGGAAATCTACATGCTAACACCAGAACAGCTTTCAAAGGAAACAATTCGGACAAAAACATTTAAATTTGCAAGCCCATCACTGGTTTTTCATATTTCCAAGGGAACATTGTCAGGCGTTGATGCTTTTCTCAGTGTGTGTGTGTGTGTGTGTGTGTGTGTGCGTGTGTGTGTGTGTGTGTGTGTGTGTGTGGGCAAACAGGCCCATTCGCAGCCACATGGTAAGAACTGATAGTTATCTGTTAACAGACGGGAAAGCCAGTCTCAGCTCAATGAATATTCAGATAGAAGCCACAGCCTTGGGGAGGTACAGCAGCCTGGAACTGTCCTGGCTCATTCGCCGCCTCTCTTGATCCCTCTCTCTGCTCACACACACACACACACACACACACACACACACACACACACACACACACATCTCCCTCCTCCGCACACACAAATCTCCCTCTTTCACACACACAGAAACACATACATACCATGCAATTATTTATCTCTGTCTGTCATCCTTATATACTGCTTTACACAGGTTTCTCTCTTTATCTCTCTCTCTCCCTCCCAATCTCCTCTCTTTCTCTTTCCATATTCTGTTCCATTTAAAAAGGGGTGTTCAGATTCAATTAGATCTTTGGACCATACTTGTTTAATGGCTGGCTCAGAATATTAGCTTTCCAAAAGTTGCTTATATATTATAGAGATCAGGCCTTTCTGGAGCCCAGATAATGCATTTATAAACCCCATCATTGGATAGTTTGGTAGTTGTGTTTCCCAAGGTACTCCATATGCCAGTTATAGCTGACCTAAATTCTACATATAGAATAAAGGAGTTGACTGGTAATCTTGGAATATTCTCCAACCATTACTGTCCATGATATCGGCAAGGATGCAGTTTCCACATTTGGTGCATTGTGGGGATGCAAAATGCCACCTTCCAGATCTCAATGCATTATTGTGAAATATTGGGATTATGCGCATTCCATTTTGATCCCCAGTTACATTGTCTTTCAATTTTGCACCGAATAAAAACAGTTTAAGGGATATATCAGTGAAGACCACCTCTTCCAAGGCAATAGGAGACACCATATCTATCTATATATTCAGCCAGAGAGAAGAAGAATCATGTCTAAACCAATTTAGGATGGGGAGAAATGCTAGTGCCTGGAAATGCAATTTAAAGTTCGGTACAGATAGTTCTCCTCCGTCCTTCCATCTTTGTACATTTTATCAGGGATCATTTGCCATATTTCCAGAAGAGGAGGGGGGAGCCATGGGAAGCATTGAACAGCGGAAATCACCCGTGGCACTATATTCATTTTGATAATAGATATTCTGCTGGTTAAAGCAACTAGGATATTATTCCATCTGCTGAGGCCAGACAATCGATTTAAGCTTTCTGTTAAAGTTTCTGGCAATAGTTTTATCTAAAGAAGGAAGTATATCTAATCCCAGCTATTTCATATGGAAAACAGTTGGTATTCCATAAGTAGTGACGGAGTCCTCCATTGGGGCCCTGAGAGGAGGTAGGGCTGATTTGGTTAGGATTAATTAATTTTATAACTCGAGATGATGCTGAATTTATCCATGATCTTCAATGCGTTTCGGAGCAATTGAGATACATTGTCTAAATATTGTAAAATATAATCCGTGTATAATGAAATTAAGTGATTAATAGATTTTGGGGAAATGTGTTATTTTCTTTCGATTGACAAACTGCCTGGGCCAGGGGATCCATGGATAATGAGAATATCAAAGACACAGTTGGATCGCCTTGTCTGCTACTTCTAGTGATTCTGAACAGAGCAGAGCAGATATTACCTGTTATAATAATGGCTGAGGGATTGGCATATAGCATTTTAATCATATGAATGAAATTGAAGCCAATTCCCATATGTTCCAAGACAGACCAGAGTTATGACCATTCTAGTCTATTAAAGCTTTTTATCTGCATTGAGAGGTGATACAGCCCAAGGAACTGTTGTTTCTGATGAAGCATGTAAGATATGTAAAAGTCGACCGAGGATCGTATCTATGTGGAACAATTTGGGTAAATAAGTCTTGAGATGGGGCGACAGCATTTTGGAAAACAGTTCAATATTAAAGATAGGGGGCAATAGTGAGAACACTGGGTGGCATCCTTACCTTTATATAATAAAAGTTAAATTAGTACTGTATTCACATCTCTCCCAAATGAAGCTTTGTGAAGATAATAATTTCAAGCAATAGTGGACCTAATTGATTCAAAATTGTTAAATAGAACTCAGGAGGAATCCCATCCAGGTGATTTGCCTTTATTCTTGTTATCCAATGCCCTTTTGAGTTCATTGAGAGAGATTTGAGCTCCCGGCGAGGTGGCTTCCTCTGTTGAGAGAAGAGAAGTTCTTAATTATTTTAGAAAGGACTTAGTTCGGCTTGGTGTCGATTTACAATCAGAGTTGTACAGTTCTTTATAGAAGCGGGAAAATGTTGATTTAATCATTTGGGTTCTGATTGTAATTCCCCATTTTCAAATTCAATAGTTGTTACATCAGCTAATTGATCATTACTTTGTAGCTCGTTGGCCAGTAAACGACTACCATGGAAGTTATGGTTGAGTCAAACTCAATGGATGGTAAATTACGCTCTATTATCTTGTCAATAAATGAAGTTGTCTTCACTTTTGGAAAAAGTAACAGCTACCTGGTCTGAAAACAGTATTTGTTGACAACACTGTAATGCAGTTAAGAACATTTTCCATTTGCATATTTGCATACTTCTTTCATTGTTATTTATTCAACGCAGATGCAAATGATTATAAATAAGAACGTTGGTGGCACCCCAGAGAGTCCAGGGGTCATCGACTGAATTTTTGTTTAATTTCGGATTGATTACAGAATGTAGGATTTTGTAATGGCTCCTATAGTAGATTGTAAGAATTGGCAGTAGTACGCGTGGTGGTCGGACATATTTAATATTTCTGTTTTCTTGATTAAAGAAAATAGAGGGGTAGATAACAGGTCTTATTAGATTTGTCTCACATGTCCAAAATAGCATAACCAGATGGAATTCAGTTCATTCTATAAATATACTGTTCTGATCTTGTTATGTTCATACAAATATTTACATATCTTAAGTTTGCTGAAAATAAACGCAGTTGACAGAGAGAGGACATTTATTATTTTGCCGAGTTTAGGATCATATGCATTTGGAGAATACACATTAATAAAAGCAATTTTCTTTCCATTATGGATACATTATTCTGCCTTCTTGGTCTTTACCCAAGATGGTGAGTTTCAGATTCTTCTGTATCATTATGATTACACCTTTAGTTTTGTTTGGAGCTGATGGAAAAAGCAGCCAGTTTGTACATGTGACCCATTTCAGGAAACTAGGTCGCGGGTCACTGCTTCACAGGAGAGATGTTTGAATGTATTTTTTTATTTTTTTTATATAAATGCGTTTGTCAGAAATGCCTTCTCGAACATGTGAACTTTCATGTGCCTTAATAACAAACTTGTATGTCATTTGTAAATATGAATACAATTCTTCAATTACGAGCCTAGTTGGTTTAGCCACAGAGAAAGTCGGTAACCTTCCCTCTAGCCATGATTGGCTGAGATAATGAGTGGGCTGGACATGCTGAGAGATAAGTTGGGATTGGTCTGCCATATAGCATGCTTCTGTCTATTTGAGCTGGTCAGTATGTCCAGGTAATCCTGTCTAGAGCTGCTTTTATTTTTTTCTATTGTTTATTAAAACTGCATAAGTGTTGCTCTCCACTTTCTAGAGGACTGCATTTTGAAATTAGTGGAATTCAAGTATGATAGCTAAGGAGATTGAGAAAACACCTGTCTCCGGATTACATCTTCAAACTAAGGGACACCATGGCATCCGACAGAAGACGCGTTCAACCATGAATGATGTATACGGGTAAGATAGTCTAGCTAGTTACATTTTCGGATATGACACGTTTCTAATTTTGACAGAAAGAGCCATTTGCTTGGCTAGCTATAGCCTAATGTTAGCTAGCTAACAATGAACCTGGTTGATTAGCTACCTGCAGATTCACGCAGGACAATAACTTCATGAGTTGTGATTATAGTTAATTGTTTACCTAGCTAGCTAGCTAACATTACCTGTCTGGCTCGTTTGCTAACGTTATGTGTATGACCTTATTATTCGTATCTCTGAGCTATTTGCTTGGCTAGCTATAGCCTAATGTTAGCTAGCTAACATGGTTGGTTACCTGCAGAGCTACCTGCAGAGCTAGCTAGCTACATGTCTTAACAAAATACTCCACTATGCAAGTAACCATTTCGGGTGCGTTCGTAAATTCAGTTTGGCCATCTACTCCGATTTCAGAGCACTCTCGTCTGAGTGTGCCAGAGAGAGCATAATTTACAAATGCTCAATATGGCCGGTGTCAGTAAAAGTTGGCAAAAACGTGTAAATAAATTGTTGCCAGCAAAACAGTTACAGTCACCAACGCTCTGGATAACATAAAAACAGCCTAATCAGCACTGCTAGGGCGAGTAAATGGTCAGAGTGGAGTGTTCTCTCATTATGTGTCTGGAAGTAGCTAGCAATCTAGCCAATGCTAGCCAGTTAGCTTTGGTGCTTGACTGCCGATGTGAGGTCAGAACGTTAGTTTCAACATTACTAAATCGGCCAGAGCGTCCGGCTCTGAACGAAAAACGCTCTGAATTTACCTATGGACAATCTGACAGCTTGCAGTCACTAACGCTCTGGATAACATAACAGCCTAACCAGCTCTGCTAGGGAGAGTAATGTTCAGTGAGCTGTTCTCTCATTTGTGTCTGGAAGTAGCTAGCAAGTTAGCTTGGGTGCTTGACTTCTGTTGTTAGTACAGACTGCTCGGATCAACTCTTAAAGAGATGGGTGGGGCTAAAGCTTAAGAGGGTGTGAACAATGCTGAATGGGTGGGGCTAAAGCTTAAGAGGGTGTGAACAATGCTGAATGGGTGTAGACAAAGCAGGGCTCTCCAATAGTAGTACCAAAACATTCAAAGTCCCATTGTTCCTCAACTGTAGTGTATGATATATCATTTTGTAGCTCTGAGTCTCTACTTTTATCCAATGTAAAATATACAATTTCAAATTTAGCTACATCTGAGCCAGTCACAAATGGATCTCTGTTCTATGTGCGTCCTTTTGGAACAGGTGTGTTTCTTGTAGCATTGCTATATCAATGGTTTCTTGCTAGGAGATCAAGACAACGTTTAATAGGACCATTTAGGCCTTTCAAATTCCAAGAGCGATTGCCAGCGTTGACATTGTTTAAAAAAATGATATACACACATATATATATATATATATATATATATATACACACATGTGTATATTATTAATGATGTAATTGTTATCTTTAAATTCTCGGTCCACAACAGGATCACCATAAACAAGCAGAACATCATTGATGTAGCCATCGTGCCTAAAAAAGAGAGTTATCCATATCATCCTGATTGGAAGCAGGAGGGAGACACTTAAGGCAAACAGGTACCCACACAGGTGAGCAGTTTTGTTTTTAGATGTTAGCCTATTGTAAATGTGTATTGTAGCTTCACTATCTTTACTGCAAAAATAAATACACACGTAACATTAAGCTGCATATTCATTTGACAGAGGTAATGAACTGCCCATTGATCAGCACAGCCATTTTTAAAACAGGACCATGTTTGCAAGAAGAGTATTTCTGAGCGTATGTCAATATTATACAGAAATCAGGAATGCTGACCACCTCTAAATATGTCCAGCACAGACATGCAGCCAATATGATGCATTTTGCATACCGGCTGTATTTCTGTACTTACAAATGTGTATATTTTGAAAACATTATTTATTTAACTATGTAAGTCAGTTAAGAACAAATCCTTATTTTCAATGACAGTCTAGGAACAGTGGGTTAACTGGTCTAGGAACAGTGGGTTAACTGGTCTAGGAACAGTGGGTTAACTGACCTAGGAACAGTGGGTTAACTGGTCTAGGAACAGTGGGTTAACTGGCCTAGGAACAGTGGGTTAACTGGCCTAGGAACAGTGGGTTAACTGCCTTGTTCAGGGGCAGAACGACAGATGTTTTTCCTTGTCAGCTCAGGGATTCAATCATACAACCCTTCGGTTACTAGTCCAACGCTCTAACCACTAGGCTACCTGTCTCCTCTACACTCTAACCACTAGACTACCCTGCTGCCTCTACACTCTAACCACTAGGCTACCTGTCTCCTCTACACTCTAACCACTAGGCTACCTGCCTCCTCTACACTCTAACCACTAGGCTACCTGCCTCCTCTACACTCTAACCACTAGGCTACCTGCCACCTCTACACTCTAACCACTAGACTACCTGCCTCCTCTACACTCTAACCACTAGGCTACCTGCCTCCTCTACACTCTAACCACTAGGCTACCTGCCTCCTCTAACCACTAGACTACCTGTCTCCTCTACACTCTAACCACTAGACTACCTGCCTCCTCTACACTCTAACCACTAGGCTACCTGCCTCCTCTACACTCTAACCACTAGGCTACCTGCCTCCTCTAACCACTAGGCTACCTGCCTCCTCTACACTCTAACCACTAGACTACCTGCCTCCTCTAACCACTAGGCTACCTGTCTCCTCTACACTCTAACCACTAGACTACCTGCCTCCTCTAACCACTAGGCTACCTGTCTCCTCTACACTCTAACCACTAGGCTACCTGTCTCCTCTACACTCTAACCACTAGACTACCTGCCTCCTCTAACCACTAGGCTACCTGTCTCCTCTACACTCTAACCACTAGGCTACCTGTCTCCTCTAACCACTAGGCTACCTGTCTCCTCTACACTCTAACCACTAGGCTACCTGTCTCCTCTACACTCTAACCACTAGACTACCTGCCTCCTCTAACCACTAGGCTACCTGTCTCCTCTACACTCTAACCACTAGGCTACCTGCCTCCTCTAACCACTAGGCTACCTGTCTCCTCTACACTCTAACCACTAGGCTACCTGCCTCCTCTAACCACTAGGCTACCTGCCTCCTCTAACCACTAGGCTACCTGCCACCCCAGATTGGAAAAGTACATTGATTGCTGACATGCACACATTTTGGGACTATATCAAAAATGAACTAATGAAACTTTGAAATGCAAGAGAAAGGCCACAATGTACTATTCCAGCCCAGGGGCAATTTAGATTTTGGCCATAAGGTGGCAGCAGTATACGTGCAAAGTTTTACACTGATTCAATGAACTATTGTATTTCTGTTCAAAATGTTGTATCAAGACTGTCCAAATGTGCCTATTTGGTTAATTAATACATTTTCAAGTTCATAACTGTGCACTCTCCTCAAACAATAGCATGGTATTCTTTCACTGTAATAGCTACTGTACATTTTCTTGTTACTTACAACCTCCTGCTAATCAAATTAGCCTATGTTAGCTCACACCTCCCGTGGGCGAGACACCGATCCCGTAGAGGTTAACATCCCTGTACTCTCTCCAGAAAGAGCAGTTTAGCCTCCCTGTAATCTTTCCAGAAAGAGCAGTTTAGGCTTCCCTGCTATTCTAATGGATCCTCTGGGTACCGTAGCTATCCCTCAACAGGGCTGGCTGAGACAGGCTACGGCAGGCAGGGAGGCAGGCAGGCTGGCTGAAGACAGGCAGAGAGTATGGGGTAATATTTAGCAGGCCTGTAACCTGGCTCTCTGCCACCATGGTTATGAATGAGCTAAGGATAGATCCAGACGTACGAGACACTTTCTCACACTCTCCATTCCTCACACTAGACCAGAGGTATTTTATTTTCCCTTTAACAAGTGTGGAATTGGTGTAGAAACAGAACTAATGGAATATGTTGAGTTCTGAAATCCACCTTTGTCATGCTTTATCCAATACGGTGAATGTCTGTTCTACTGATTACAATTCTATGATTGAATAATTCTATATACTGGAACCTTTGATGATAGCCAGCTGATGTTTTCCATTCCAGGGCACCAAAGCTAGGTTTTCTATAGCGATCTCTCTTATATTACGAGCTCATCACCACCTAAATATCAAACTAGGGAAAGAGCTTTGTGTTATGAGTCTGGTCCATTGGCATGACTCTGAAATTTCACTCAATTAAAGAGTTATATTAGTGACTTACTAAGACAACTTGGATATGAATCCTCTTTTAAAGGGAAGATGTAGGGTCCTGATCTCTATTAGTCTCATCCTCTGATCCTTTCATCATAACATTTTATCCAGATGAATCTGCTCAGTCATTTCTGATGCAGCAACATCTATTCCATTCACCCTTAAGCTAAATCTGTTCTATCAATAACATGAATATCATAACATGACTAAAGTAAAGTTCATCTCTAGCATCATTACACAACCTATAATCTCTATCAAACTCAATGAGGGATCACTATCGTTTTCTGCAAGTCAGTTAAGAACAAATTCTTATTTTCAATGACGGTCTCGGAACAACGGGTTAACTGCCTTGTTCAGGGGCAGAACGACAGATTTGTACCTTGTCAGGAATTTGATCTTGCAACCTTTCGGTTACTAGTCCAACGCTATAACCACTAGGCTACCTGCCACCCCAGATGTGTGTGTGTGTGTGTGTGTGTGTGTGTGTGTGTGTGTGTGTGTGTGTGTGTGTGTGTGTGTGTGTGTGTGTGGGTGTGGGTGTGTGTGTGTGTAGTCCATGTGTATGGGTTTGTGTGAGTGTATAGTGTAGTAGTCAGTGTAGTATGTGCGAGTGAGTGTATATATAGTCTTGTGAGTGTGCATAGTGTCAGTGCAGACAGTCCTGGTAAGCATTTCATTAACTATTTAGCAATCTTATGGCTTTTTAGCAGTCTTATGGCTTGGGGGTAGAAGCTGTCATAGAGCCTGTTGGTCCGAGAGGCAATTCTTTGGTACCATTTGCTGGATGGTAGCAGAGTGACCAATCTAAGGCTTGGGTGGCTGGAGTCGTTGGACATTTTTCGGGCCTTCCTCTGACACCACCTGGTATAGAGATCCTGGATGGCAGGGAGCTCAGCTCAAGTGATGTCCTGGGCTATCCTCACCACTCTCTGTAGTGCTTCGTGATCGAGGCTGGTGCATCTGCAATACCAGGCGGTGATGCATTCAGTCAAGATGCTCTCGATGGTGCAGCGGTATCACCTTTTGAGGATCCGAGGGCCCATGTCAAATCATTTCAGTCTCCTGAGGGGGAAGAGGTGCAGTCATTCCCTCTTCACAACTGAGCGGGTTGTGTGTGGACCACGTTAAGTCTTTAGTGATGTGGACGCCAAGGAACACAACGCTCTCGACCCGCTCCACAACAACCCCATTGATATGGACGGGAGCTTGATCTCCCCTTTAGTCTATGATCAGCTCTTTGGTCTTACTGATGTTGAGGGAGAGGTTTTTGTCCACTGCTAAGTCATCGCCTTTGGTGATCAGGCCTATCACCGTCAGCAAACTCCTTGTTGATCTAAAGCTATAATCCATGATGACTGTTACTGTTACAGATTTTGATGATGACCATCAGAGAGGTTTCCTATCATGGGTTTGCCTGCATCATGTCCCGATGAGCACAAACAACAAAACACTGCACTTACATATTACATTACCCTGTAGTGAAATGCAATTTATCAGAGGAAGTCAGTGCTAGGCATAACAGAAAGTAGGATATAGAGGAAACCAAGTTGTTTAATCAAGCCTGCCTAGGCAATGTTTATGCAGGGATGTTGTTCACAAACTACTGCCAGTTCACACAAACTTCTTATCCTGAAATCTGGAAGAATCATCTACCTGTGAGGGGACTCTACGTAGTAGAAGAGATAGGAGTCTATCACAGTACCCAAAACCAATCTGTGATTTGATTGGACCATGGGAAACATACAGCATACTGTTCAGTTGAAGTCGGAAGTTTACATACACTTAGGTTGGAGTCATTAAAACTACTTTTTCAATCACTCCACAAATGTCTTGTTAAGAAACTATAGTTTTGGCAAGTCGGTTAGGACATCTACCTTGTGCATGACAAGTAATTTTTCCAACAATTGTTTACAGACATATTATTTCACTGTATCACAATTCCAGTGGGTCAGAAATGTACATACACTAAGTTGATTGTGCCTTTAAACAGCTTGGAAAAGTCCAGAAAATTATGTCATGGCTTTAGAAGCTTCTGATAAATGATGTCAATTAGCCTGAGTCAATTGGAGGTGTACTTGTGGATGTATTTCAAGGCCTACCTTCAAACGCAGTGCCTCTTTGCTTGACATCATGGGAAAATCAAAAGAAATCAGCCAAGACCTCAGAAAAAAAATGGTAAACCTCCACAAGTCTGGTTCATCCTTGGGAGCAATTTACAAACGCCTGAATGTACCCCGTTCATCTCTACAAAGTAGGCAAGTATAAACACCATGGGACCACGCAGCCGTCATACCGCTCAGGAAGGAGACGCATTCTGTCTCCTAGAGATGAACGTGCTTTGGTACGAAAAGTGCAAATCAATCCTAGAACAATCCTAGAACAACAGGACCTTGTGAAGATGCTAGAGGAACAGGTACAAAAGTACAGTGCCTTGCGAAAGTATTCGGCCCCCTTGAACTTTGCGACCTTTTGCCACATTTCAGGCTTCAAACATAAAGATATAAAACTGTATTTTTTTGTGAAGAATCAACAACAAGTGGGACACAATCATGAAATGGAACGACATTTATTGGATATTTCAAACTTTTTTAACAAATCAAAAACTGAAAAATTGGGCGTGCAAAATTATTCAGCCCCTTTACTTTCAGTGCAGCAAACTCTCTCCAGAAGTTCAGTGAGGATCTCTGAATGATCCAACGTTGACCTAAATTACTAATGATGATAAATACAATCCACCTGTGTGTAATCAAGTCTCCGTATAAATGCACCTGCACTGTGATAGTCTCAGAGGTCCGTCAAAAGCGCAGAGAGCATCATGAAGAACAAGGAACACACCAGGCAGGTCCGAGATACTGTTGTGAAGAAGTTTAAAGCCGGATTTGGATACAAAAATATTTCCCAAGCTTTAAACATCCCAAGGAGCACTGTGCAAGCGATAATATTGAAATGGAAGGAGTATCAGACCACTGCAAATCTACCAAGACCTGGCCGTCCCTCTAAACTTTCAGCTCATACAAGGAGAAGACTGATCAGAGATGCAGCCAAGAGGCCCATGATCACTCTGGATGAACTGCAGAGATCTACAGCTGAGGTGGGAGACTCTGTCCATAGGACAACAATCAGTCGTATATTGCACAAATCTGGCCTTTATGGAAGAGTGGCAAGAAATGGCAAGAAAGCCATTTCTTAAAGATATCCATAAAAAGTGTTGTTTAAAGTTTGCCACAAGCCACCTGGGAGACACACCAAACATGTGGAAGAAGGTGCTCTGGTCAGATGAAACCAAAATTGAACTTTTTGGCAACAATGCAAAACGTTATGTTTGGTGTAAAAGCAACACAGCTGAACACACCATCCCCACTGTCAAACATGGTGGTGGCAGCATCATGGTTTGGGCCTGCTTTTCTTCAGCAGGGACAGGGAAGATGGTTAAAATTGATGGGAAGATGGATGGAGCCAAATACAGGACCATTCTGGAAGAAAACCTGATGGAGTCTGCAAAAGACCTGCAAAAGACTGGGACGGAGATTTGTCTTCCAACAAGACAATGATCCAAAACATAAAGCAAAATCTACAATGGAATGGTTCAAAAATAAACATATCCAGGTGTTAGAATGGCCAAGTCAAAGTCCAGAGCTGAATCCAATAGAGAATCTGTGGAAAGAACTGAAAACTGCTGTTCACAAATGCTCTCCATCCAACCTCACTGAGCTCGAGCTGTTTTGCAAGGAGGAATGGGAAAAAATGTCAGTCTCTCGATGTGCAAAACTGATAGAGACATACCCCAAGCGACTTACAGCTGTAATCGCAGCAAAAGGTGGCGCTACAAAGTATTAACTTAAGGGGGCTGAATAATTTTGCTTGGGGGTGCTTTGCTGCAGGGGGAACTGGTGAACTTCACAAAATAGATGGGATCATGAGGGCGGAAATGTATGTGGATATATTGAAGCAACATCTCAAGACATCAGTTAAAGTTAAAGCTTGGTCGCAAATGGATCTTCCAAATGGACAATGACCCCAAGCATACTTCCAAAGTTGTGGAAAATTGGCTTAAGGAAAACAAAGTCAAGGTATTGGAGTGGCCATCACAAATCCCATTTGTAGACCTCAAATCCCAGATTTGTAGACCTCGATCCTATATAATTTTTTTGGGCAGAACTGAAAAAGCATGTGCGAGCAAGGAGGCCTACAAACCTGACGCAGTTACACCAGCTCTGTAAGGAGGAATGGGCCAAAATTCATCCAACTTATTGTGGGAAGCTTGTGTGGGTCAAACATGAAACGTTTGACCAAAGTTAAATAATTTAAAGGCAATGCTACCAAATACTAATTGAGTACATGTAAACTTCTGAACCACTGGTCACGTAATGAAATAAATAAAAGCTGAAATAAATCAATCTCTCTACTATTATTCTGACATTTCACTTTCTTAAAATAAAGTGGTGATCCTAACTAACCTAAGGCAGGGAATCTTTACTAGGATTAAATGTCAGGAATTGTTAAAAACTGAGTTTAAATGTATTTGGCTGAGGTGTATGTAAACTTCTGACTTCAACTGTACATAACGCAATGCAGGCTTAACTGAATTGAGATCCAGTTAGAGTTGCTGTATAGTGATGATCAAGTCCAATTCAACCTAAACTTTCACACAATTTCCACTCCATTCATTACATTCCTCTGAGCTAAGTTAATATCTCAACCCTCTAAGGAAATATCACTCTGGTGACAACAAAGTAAAAGGTACCTGTTCTATGATGCTCTGGTTCGAAAAATTGAAGAATAGTCTCCAAGCCAACCAAGAAGAGTCACTCTTAAATATAATAAAAGAACAACAGAACAACGGAATTCTATAGCAGATCAAAAGAACAGAATAACAAAATAATATAATAACAGAACAACAGAATTACAGAACAGAATAACAGAATAAAACAACAGAACGACAGAGTAAAAGAACATCACAATAACAGAAATAAAGAACAGAACGACAGAGTAAAATAACAACAGAATAACAGAATAAAACAACAGAACGACAGAGTTAAAGAACAACACAATAACAGAATAAAACAACAGAATGACAGAGTAAAAGAACAACACAATAACAGAATAAAACAACAGAACGACAGAGTAAAAGAACAACACAATAACAGAATAAAACAACAGAACGACAGAGTAAAAGAACAACACAATAACAGAATAAAACAACAGAATGACAGAGTAAAAGAACAACACAATAACAGAATAAAACAACAGAACGACAGAGTAAAAGAACAACACAATAACAGAATAAAACAACAGAATGACAGAGTAAAAGAACAACACAATAACAGAATAAAACAACAGAACGACAGAGTAAAAGAACAACACAATAACAGAATAAAACAACAGAACGACAGAGTAAAAGAACAACACAATAACAGAATAAAACAACAGAACGACAGAGTAAAAGAACAACACAATAACAGAATAAAACAACAGAATGACAGAGTAAAAGAACAACACAATAACAGAATAAAACAACAGAACGACAGAGTAAAAGAACAACACAATAACAGAATAAAACAACAGAATGACAGAGTAAAAGAACAACACAATAACAGAATGACAGAGTAAAAGAACAACACAATAACAGAAATAAACAACAGAACGACAGAGTAAAAGAACAACACAATAACAGAATAAAACAACAGAATGACAGAGTAAAAGAACAACAGAATAACAGAATAAAACAACAGAATGACAGAGTAAAAGAACAACACAATAACAGAATAAAACAACAGAATGACAGAGTAAAAGAACAACAGAATAACAGAATAAAACAACAGAACGACAGAGTTAAAGAACAACACAATAACAGAATAAAACAACAGAATGACAGAGTAAAAGAACAACACAATAACAGAATAAAACAACAGAACGACAGAGTAAAAGAACAACACAATAACAGAATAAAACAACAGAACGACAGAGTTAAAGAACAACACAATAACAGAATAAAACAACAGAACGACAGAGTAAAAGAACAACACAATAACAGAATAAAACAACAGAACGACAGAGTAAAAGAACATCACAATAACAGAAATAAAGAACAGAACGACAGAGTTAAAGAACAACACAATAACAGAATAAAACAATAATAGAATGTGACTATGGATATTCAAGATCATTTACTCATTAATTACTGGAATAATGAATTGATCTAACGTATTTAATTAATTTGGTTATCATATTGAAATTCATCTATTGGTGGCACCATTAAGGGTTTTGATATGGAGAGACCCCTTTGAATGAACTATATCAGTACTTAAAACTAACCCGTTATACCATTACTCCAAAATCAACAATAGTCTTTATTTTTATAATTTTATTATAATTTTTACCCTATTTTTTTCTCCCCAATTTCGTGATTACGATCTTGTCTCATCGCTCTCCAAAGGGTTCGGGAGAAGCGAAGGTCGAGTCATGCGTCCTCCGAAACATGACCTGCCGAACTGCGCTTCTTAACACCCAGAAGCCAGCTGCAGCAATGTGTTGGAGGAAACATCGATGGATGTCAGCTTGCAGGCACGTGGCCTACCACAAGGAGTCGCTAGAAGCATGTTGAGTCAAGTAAAGCCCCCCCTGACAAACCCTCCACTAACCCGGACAACGCTGGGCCGATTGTTCACCGCCCTATGGGACTCCCGGTCACAGACGGTAATGAAACAGCCTGGAATTGAACCCTAGGCTGCAGTGACGCTGCAACACTGAGATGCAGTGGCTTAGACCTCTGCGCCA
This sequence comes from Oncorhynchus clarkii lewisi, assembly GCF_045791955.1. Taxonomy (NCBI): domain Eukaryota; kingdom Metazoa; phylum Chordata; class Actinopteri; order Salmoniformes; family Salmonidae; genus Oncorhynchus; species Oncorhynchus clarkii. Next base: position 10,880,082 of record NC_092161.1, on the reverse strand, counting down.
CTCGGGATGCATAAACTTAATCAACAATCAATTTACTATATTCTCATCCTGAATGGAAGTCAACCTCGGAAACCTCAAGAAACCAATCACTTGTAAATTAACTGAATGCCACAAATAATTAATTTAAGTTTTCTAGACTAAACAAGTTGGACAATTAGGTAGTTAGCAGTACCCTATAGAGGCAGGGTCTATGGGATACAGCACAGTTATTGAGGTGAGAATCATCACAGGTCAATATAAATGAACTTCCATACCCAACTCAGAAAATACATATAATATAATTGAGAGGGAAGTATGAGAGGCTCCACCAACACATGCTTTCAAAACCGTAAAATCATAAAGATTCAGCAGCCAGGAATTGGCAGTGGGGCTTAGTTCACATCCGAATGTGGACAATGCAGAGATGGGTGATCTAATCATGGGTGATTAGACCTGCCGTCATACAACTACTCAAAAACTTCCACCCACGTTACACACACAGGGACACTTTCTTAGAACAGGAACAATGTAACAGGGAAATTACTTGTGTGTAGATGTTGCCTCTCAGTGGGATTCCGTCAGGGATGAGTGGTCGGAGGATGGTGGTCTCACTCTTGTAAGTGGAGCAGAGGCCAGCGGGCCGGAAATAGCTCACACGTTGAGTCAAGTAAATAGAAAATAGGAAAATAGGAAATAGCTCACAGCCAGAGGAGTGATTCCCACGTGTTCCTCTCTTGTTTTGTAGTTATCAGTCCAGGAATGTAAAGTCTGTTAGAGTTGATATTGCTCTTTCTTTGATTCCCCCTGGGATGTATTGCGAACTCAGTCCGTCGGTCTTGAATGTGCTCAGCAGGGTCCTCTCGGGTGATTCTTCTCTCTGAGTACGATAAGGGTTCCTCGATCTGTGTTTTGGTTTCCAAGGAGATGGGATCATTTGTCCGACGGGCGTGGCCTCGCGGAACTTGAGATTATTTTGGTTTAGTCAGTCCCTACTGTATAGGGAGACTCACAGAAGGCGGGCTTTAATGCCCAGGCAGTGTCATGGGACCGCCCCATTGATTCTAAGGATTCAGCATATCAATCTTCATATGAGATAAACCTGACACTTGCTCATAAGTGTTTAAAGCATGTTTTTCTTGTCCGGAAGACAGTTTCCAATTTCCCATGATGAAAATCTTAGCCTGTAGAGTACAAACATGACCATGGTTCCTTCACACACTTTGTGTGTTACAGCAAAATCCACATTATGCCCTATTTTAATGATCAGAAGAAAATCAGAAGAAAGATATTCAAGCCACATCAACATGTGTTGAGTTTTTCTGTTTAATACATTGATAATATGTTTAATATGTTCTTCCGCTATTGGCAACCTTTTCTCTATTTTACGGAGAAGAGAAGAAAGAAAGTCTCTGACTCTTTGTCTAGTAACCCAGGCAGATCACAATCTTCTGATTTGAAGGTGTGTCTCTTATATCCTGGCCTCCTTAGGGTCGTAAAGAAAGGGGGGGGGGGGGTTATGGCCCCACCGTATCATGGAGCCGGCATTCCAACTCTGGTAAACCCCGGAAAGACAGTATGTCACCTGGTAAATCAACTTGTACAAATCGCCCACCGTTGCATACGTCGGTCCTCTTGTGGGCACTCGTCAAAACAATAAAAACAGTAGAATAGAATAACAGAACAATAAAATAACAGAATAACAGGAAAATGCCAGCTGGCATATTTCTATCTGCTAGGGGCCTTAATATGTGTTGTGATAAAACACACAGGTAAATGTCATTGCAGTGTAACACACAAGCTAATGGAGGGGCCCAGGCTAACAGCATGATAGAGCAGCATCCACCACAGAGACAGGCCAGCATCCACCACAGAGACAGGCCAGCATCCACCACAGAGACAGGCCAGCATCCACCACAGAGACAGGCTAATGGAGGGGGCCAGGCTAACATCATGATGGAGCAGCATCCAACACAGAGACAGGCCAGCATCGACCACAGAGACAGGCCAGCATCCACCACAGAGACAGGCCAGCATCCACCACAGAGACAGGCTAATGAAATGAAGCGCCAAAGGCTACATTAGCTGTTGTGAGGAGGGAAGGAAAGGAGAGAAAGAAAGAACAATAATGGCAATGCTTTTCTGTTAATGTTCAACACAGCTTTATTTTATAAAGAGCATCAGCATCAGGTTTTGCTGGTCTATTTACACGATCAGAATCAAATCTAGGCCCCAGTTACTGTTTGAATGAAGACAGAATAAAGAGCAAAGCAAAGAGACAGAATGGGAGACCAGCCAACTAACAGAGGAGGTATTTCAGTAGGGAACACCACTCCAACAACAACCACACATTATGGTTTCTACCTGGTGAACTGTACTATGGAGATCCAGCCAACTAACAGAGGAGGTATTTCAGTAGGGAACACCACTCCAACAACAACCACACATTATGGTTTCTACCTGGTGAACTGTACTGTGGAGATCCAGCCAACTAACAGAGGAGGTATTTCTGTAGGGGACACCACTCCAACAACAACCACACATTATGGTTTCTACCTGGTTAACTGTACAGTGGAGATCCAGCCAAAACAACGACAGTTTCTTCACCCCCATAGCCGCAGAGTAGAATAAAGAGAAGATGGCGCCGTACTGGATGCCTGCTGTGTTGTGAACTTCGACCCAACATTGCTATTTTGTGATTCTTCTGACATTTATTTGTACTTTTTGTTTTCCACTATCATTTCTTGTGATCGAAAAGAACCTTTGAACATCAGATCGGCAGTTACTAACCTCAACCTCAGCCTTCAACTTTGAATTTGGCTCTTTGTGTAATTCCAACTAACTCCAAGAGAAAACACAGGTGAAAAAGAGGCAGTAAGAGGGGTAGCCCTGGCGAGATTAAGTCGAAAGTAAAAACGGGCACCTCTTCCCTACATTCTATTGGCCAATGTACAGTCTATTGATAATAAGATGGATGACCTCCAATCACATATTCACTATCAACAGGAGTCTCGTAACTGCAATATTCTCAGCTTTTCTGAAACATGGCTTTTGGACAAGATGGTATCTCAGAGCAGACAGGAAATTGAGAGGGGGAGGGGTATGCATCTCCCTAAAAAGCAAATGGTGTGCTCACTTGACCCTTTGTTCACCTGTTTCGATCTGATGGTCAAATGCTGACTATTCTACCTCCCGAGAGAGTTGTTCACAGGTTATCGTGACTGCTGTATATATTCCACGTCAGGACAAGATAACAAGCTGGCACATATCGAACTGTACGAGGCTATAAACAAGCAGGGAACCATGCGCCCGGAGGCTGCTTTCCTTTTTGCTGGGGATTTTAATTCTGCGTCATTAAGAAACGTAATGCCCAACTTCCAGCAACACGTCTCCTTTGCCACAAGGGGTGATATAGTCCTAGACCACTGTTACTCTACCCACAAGCAAGCATACAAGGCCCTCACTGCTCCCCCCGTCTGCAAATCAGATCATGACTCTATACTCCTGCCTACCAGAAGAAGCTCAAATAGGAAGTACCTGTGACGCTCTTCATTGAGAAATGGTCCTCCAAATTGGAGGCTATTGTTACAAGACTGCTTTGCTACCGATTACTGGAATATGTTCTGGGCCGCCGATAACATCGGAGAGCTAACTACGTCTATCACCCGCTTCATTAGGAAATGCTTTGCCGACGATGTCCACCCAGTGAAGGTTCGCTGCTTCCCCAATCAAAAGCCCTGGATTAAAACTGAGGTTGGCGGAAACTAAAGGATAAGGGGCTATCAAATCAAATCAAATTTTATTTGTCACATACACATGGTTAGCAGATGTTAATGCGAGTGTAGCGAAATGCTTGTGCTTCTAGTTCCGACAATGCAGTAATAACCAACAAGTAATCTAACTAACAATTCCAAAACTACTGTCTTATACACAGTGTAAGGGGATAAAGAATATGTACATAAGGATATATGAATGAGTGATGGTACAGAGCAGCATAGGCAGGATACAGTAGATGGTATCGAGTACAGTATATACATGAGGTGAGTATGTAAACAAAGTGGCATAGTTAAAGTGGCTAGTGATACATGTATTACATAAGGATGCAGTCGATGATATAGAGTACAGTATATACGTATGCATATGAGATGAATAATGTAGGGTAAGTAACATTATATAAGGTAGCATTGTTTAAAGTGCCTAGTGATATATTTACATCATTTCCCATCAATTCCCATTATTAAAGTGGCTGGAGTTGAGTCAGTGTCAGTGTCAGTGTGTTGGCAGCAGCCACTCAATGTTAGTGGTGGCTGTTTAACAGTCTGATAGCCTTGAGATAGAAGCTGTTTTTCAGTCTCTCGGTCCCAGCTTTGATGCACCTGTACTGACCTCGCCTTCTGGATGATAGCGGGGTGAACAGGCAGTGGCTCGGGTGGTTGATGTCCTTGATGATCTTTATGGCCTTCCTGTAACATCGGGTGGTATAGGTGTCCTGGAGGGCAGGTAGTTTGCCCCCGGTGATGCGTTGTGCAGACCTCACTACCCTCTGGAGAGCCTTACGTTTGTGGGCGGAGCAGTTGCCGTACCAGGCGGTGATACAGCCCGCCAGGATGCTCTCGATTGTGCATCTGTAGAAGTTTGTGAGTGCTTTTGGTGACAAACCGAATTTCTTCAGCCTCCTGAGGTTGAAGAGGCGCTGCTGCGCCTTCTTCACGATGCTGTCTGTGTGAGTGGACCAATTCAGTTTGTCTGTGATGTGTATGCCGAGGAACTTAAACTTGCTACCCTCTCCACTACTGTTCCATCGATGTGGATAGGGGGGTGTTCCCTCTGCTGTTTCCTGAAGTCCACAATCATCTCCTTAGTTTTGTTGACGTTGAGTGTGAGGTTATTTTCCTGACACCACACTCCGAGGGCCCTCACCTCCTCCCTGTAGGCCGCCTCGTCGTTGTTGGTAATCAAGCCTACCACTGTTGTGTCGTCCGCAAACTTGATGATTGAGTTGGAGGCGTGCGTGGCCACGCAGTCGTGGGTGAACAGGGAGTACAGGAGAGGGCTCAGAACGCACCCTTGTGGGGCCCCAGTGTTGAGGATCAGTGGGGTGGAGATGTTGTTGCCTACCCTCACCACCTGGGGGCGGCCCGTCAGGAAGTCCAGTACCCAGTTGCACAGGGCGGGGTCGAGACCCAGGGTCTCGAGCTTGATGACGAGCTTGGAGGGTACTATGGTGTTGAATGCCGAGCTGTAGTCGATGAACAGCATTCTCACATAGGTATTCCTCTTGTCCAGATGGGTTAGGGCAGTGTGCAGTGTGGTTGAGATTGCATCGTCTGTGGACCTATTTGGGCGGTAAGCAAATTGGAGTGGGTCTAGGGTGTCGGGTAGGGTGGAGGTGATATGGTCCTTGACTAGTCTCTCAAAGCACTTCATGATGACGGAAGTGAGTGAGTGGTAGTCGTTTAGCTCAGTTACCTTAGCTTTCTTGGGAACAGGAACAATGGTGGCCCTCTTGAAGCATGTGGGAACAGCAGACTGGTATAGGGATTGATTGAATATGTTCGTAAACACAACGGCCAGCTGGTCTACGCATGCTCTGAGGGCGCGGCTGGGGATGCCGTCTGGGCCTGCAGCCTTGCGAGGGTTAACACGTTTAAATGTCTTACTCACCTCGGCTGCAGTGAAGGAGAGTCCGCATGTTTTCATTGCAGGCCGTGTCAGTGGCACTGTATTGTCCTCAAAGCGGGCAAAAAAGTTATTTAGTCTGCCTGGGAGCAGCACATCCTGGTCCGTGACTGGGCTGGATTTCTTCTTGTAGTCCGTGATTGACTGTAGACCCTGCCACATGCCTCTTGTGTCTGAGCCGTTGAATTGAGATTCTACTTTGTCTCTGTACTGACGCTTAGCTTGTTTGATAGCCTTGCGGAGGGAATAGCTGCACTGTTTGTATTCGGTCATGTTACCAGTCACCTTGCCCTGATTAAAAGCAGTGGTTCGCGCTTTCAGTTTCACGCGAATGCTGCCATCAATCCACGGTTTCTGGTTAGGGAATGTTTTAATCGTTGCTATGGGAACGACATCTTCAACGCACGTTCTAATGAACTCGCACACCGAATCAGCGTATTCGTCAATATTGTTATCTGACGCAATACGAAACATGTCCCAGTCCACGTGATGGAAGCAGTCTTGGAGTGTGGAGTCAGCTTGGTCGGACCAGCGTTGGACAGACCTCAGCGTGGGAGCCTCTTGTTTTAGTTTCTGTCTGTAGGCAGGGATCAACAAATTGGAGTCGTGGTCAGCTTTTCCGAAAGGAGGGCGGGGCAGGGCCTTATATGCGTCGCGGAAGTTAGAGTAACAATGATCCAAGGTTTTTCCACCCCTGGTTGCGCAATCGATATGCTGATAAAATTTAGGGAGTCTTGTTTTCAGATTAGCCTTGTTAAAATCCCCAGCTACAATGAATGCAGCCTCCGGATAAATGGATTCCAGTTTGCAAAGAGTCAAATAAAGTTCGTTCAGAGCCATCGATGTGTCTGCTTGGGGGGGGATATATACGGCTGTGATTATAATCGAAGAGAATTGTCTTGGTAGATAATGCGGTCTGCATTTGATTGTGAGGAATTCTAAATCAGGTGAACAGAAGGATTTGAGTTCCTGTATGTTTCTTTCATCACACCATGTCTCGTTAGCCATAAGGCATACGCCCCCGCCCCTCTTCTTACCAGAAAGATGTTTGTTTCTGCCGTCGCGATGCGTGGAGAAACCCGCTGGCTGCACCGCCTCCGATAGCGTCTCTCCAGTGAGCCATGTTTCCGTGAAGCAAAGAACGTTACAGTCTCTGATGTCCCTCTGGAATGCTACCCCTGCTCGGATTTCATCAACCTTGATGTCAAGAGACTGGACATTGGCGAGAAGAATGCTAGGGAGTGGTGCACGATGTGCCCGTCTCCGGAGTCTGACCAGAAGACCGCCTCGTTTCCCTCTTTTTCGGAGTCGTTTTTTTGGGGTCGCTGCATGGGATCCATTCCGTTGTCCTGGGTGAAAGGCAGAACACAGGATCCGCGTCGCAAAAAACATATTCTTGGTCGTACTGATGGTGAGTTGACGCTGATCTTATATTCAGTAGTATCACAGCCAACCCCTAAGCTATGGCTGAGGACACAAACAAGTACAATATGTCCCACTACAACTTCCACAGAACCATCAAATGAGCAAAAGGACAATATAGGAACAAGATGAAATCCTATTAGACAGGCTCCGACATCCACTGCAGTCCATTACGGTTTACAAAGGAAGACCGAGCCATGATCTACCCAACGATGCCTCTCTACCAGACAAACTCAATGCATTTTATGCACGGTTCGACAAAAGCAACACAGAGCCGTGCATGAGGGCCCCCGCTGACCAAGGGGACTGGGGAATCTTGCTCTGAAGCCGACGTGAGTACGGTTTTTGATCAGGTCAACACTTGCAAGGCCACAGGGCTTGGACGGTATTCCAGGGTACGCTCTCAGAGCTTGCACAGAATAGCTGGAAGGCATATTCATGGTCATTTTCAACCTCTCCTGGTCCCAGTCTGTAATCTCCATGTCTTAAGCTGACCACCATCATTCCTACCTGCCACAATGACTACCACCCTGTAGCACTCACATCTGTAATCATGAAGTGATTTGAGTGGCTGGTTATGGGTCACATTAACTCCATCATCCTATACACTCTACACCCACTCCAATTAGCATACCGCCCCAACATATCCGTAGACGATTCAATCTCAATTGCACTCCACACTGCCCTCACCCACCTAGACAAGAGGAATGCCTACAGTATGTGAGAATGTTGTTCATTGACTACAGCTCAGAGTTCAACACCATAAGCTCCTCCAAGCTCGTCACCAAGCTTGGGACCCTGGGACTGAAAAACTTCCCCTGCAACTAAACCCTGGACTTCCTGATGGGCCAATCCCAGGTGGTAAGGGTAGTCAACATCACTTCTGCCATGCTGACCCTCAATAAGGGGGCCCCACAGGGGTGTGTGCTTAGTCTCCTCCTGCACTCCCTGTTCACCCACGACTACGTTGCCAGGAATGACTCCAACACCATCATCAAGTTTGCTGACGACACAACAGTGGTAGGCCTGATCACCGGTGATGATGAGACAGCCTACTGGGAGGAGGTCAGTGACCTGTCAGTGTGGTGTCAGGACAAAAACCTCTACCTCAACATCAGTAAGACCAAGGAGCTAATTGTGGACAACAGGACGGTGCTGCAGTTGGCTGGATTGAGAGCTAAGGACTTAAAAGGATCTACACACACGCAAACAGCCGTGAAGAAGGGACGACAGCATCTCTTCCCCATCAGGCGGTTAAAAAAAGTTGGTATGGGCAAATCAAATCCTTCTAAAAGTTCTACAGCTGCACCATTGAGAGCATTTTGACTGGCTGCATCACTGCTTGGTATGGCAACTAGACCGCCCTCGATCGCATGGCGCTACAGAGGGTGGTGCGGACAGCCCAGTAAATCCCTGGGGCCGAGCTCCTTGCCATCCAGGACCTCTATATCAGGCAGTGTGAAAGGAAGGACAGGACAACTGTTAAAGACAAGAGCCACCCGAGCCATAGACTGTTCTCTCTGCTTCTGCATGGCTGGCGAAAACCAGAGCAAGAAGTCTGACACCAACAGTCTTCTGAACAGCTTCTGTCCCCAAGCCATTACAACGCTAAATAGCTAACAAAATGGCTACACGGAGTATCTGCATTGGCCCTTCTATTTAATCTGGATTTTTGCACTGACTCTTTGCACACTCCACCAGAGTGGAAGAGGTGAAGCGAGAGGGATAACTGGGCCCAAAATCTGTCTTCTCCAGCAGGTGGCGTTTTTATTATTATAGATTTTTTTTCCGCTCACCAAGCGAGGATTATTAGTATGGTTATCGAAAAATGTAATGGCTTGTTTGTACACATCTGTTCAAATAGAAGTTTTGGAATGATATTAAGCATCTCCGATCCAAAATCGGCATCCTATTCGCATCAAAGCCTCGTCCACTCACGCTGCCAAACATACCCTCATAAAACTGACTATCCTACCGATCCTCGACTTTGGCGATGTCATTTACAAAATAGCCTCCAACACTCTACTCAGCAAACTGGATGCAGTCTATCATCCGTCTTGTCACCATAGACACATATACCACCCACCACTGCAATCTGTATGCTCTCGTCGGCTGGCTCTCGCTACATATTCGTCGCCAGACCCACTGGCTTCAGATCATCTATAAGTCTTTGCTAGGTAAAGCCCCACCTTATCTCAGCTCACTGGTCACCATAACAACACCCACCCGTAGCACGTGCTCCAGCAGGTATATCTCACTGGTCATCCAAAAAGTAAACACCCCTTTCCTTTCAGTTCTCTGCTGCCAATGAAAAACGAATTGCAAAAATCGCTGAAGTTGTAGAATTATATCTCCCTCACTAACTTTAAGCATCAGCTATCTGAGCAGCTTACCGATCGCTGAAGCTGTACACAGCCCATCTGTAAATAGCCCATCCAACTACCTACCTCATCCCCATATTGTTTTTATTTCCTTTTTTTGCTCTTTTGCACACCAGTATTTCTACTTGCATATCATCATCTGCACATCTATCACTCCAGTGTTAATTTGCTAAATTGTAATTACTTCGCTACTATGGCCTATTTATTGCCTTACCTCCTTACTCCATTTGTTTTTTATCCCACTGCTTGGTTTATTTTGGCCAGTTCGCAGTAGTAAATGAGAACTTGTTTTCAACTGGTCTACCTGGTTAATTAAATAAAGTTGAAATAAAAAATAATAATTAGGTTGTTACGAGAGTACTGATATAAGTAGAACATGTGACATCGTGGCGACTTAAAAAAAAAAAAACATATATATCATTGTTACTAGTTACCACAGCCACAAAGTCTTACACCCAATCTGGTATTTGGTATTATTCTGTATGTAAATCCGAGATACGTCTTTTAGTATGTATGGTATGTTACGTTTCATATGATATGTATTCATTTGTGCATTTCCACCACCCATTTAGTATGATATGCTGTGATATACAATTTGCATTATATGTTACGGATTTGAAAAAACGTAGAATAAATTAAAAAAATTCTAAACATGTTATACGTTCTGATGTGACGTTGTATTAGTTAATGTGACGACTGCTGCTCATCGAATGGTTAACGGTTTGTAATTGCATGACAAAATGAATCAACCTGGGGCACCATGGGAAAATTAGTTTCTATTTCCCAAAGTAACCTGTTGAGTGTAGGGGGCAGTATTTTGATGTTTGGATGAAAAACGTACCCAAATGAAACTGCCTATTACTCAAGCCCAGAATCTAGAATATGCATATAATTGTCAGATTAGGATAGAAAACACTCTAAAGTTTCCGAAACTGTCAAAATGTTCTCTGTCAGTATAACAGAACTCATATGGCAGGCAAAAACCTGAGAAAAAATCCAACCAGGAAGTGGGAAATCTGAGGTTTGTAGGTTTTCAAATCATTGCCTATCGAATATACATTGTCTATGGGGTCATACTGCACATGTTTCTACGAACTGCAATATGACTTTTCGTCTGAACTTTCGCCTAGACTTGCCCGCGCGTCGTGAGTTTGGATTGTGTACTAAACGGGCGAACAAAAAGGAAGTATTTGGACATAAATTATGGACTTTATTGAACAAATAAAACATTTATTGTGGAACTGGGATACCTGGGAGTGCATTCTGATTAAGATCATCAAAGGTAAGTAAATATTTATAATGCTATTTCTACTTCTGTTGACTCCACAACATGTCGGATATCTGTATGGCTTGTTTTGGTCTCTGAGCGCTGTACTCAGATTATTGCATGGTGTGCTTTTTCAGTAAAGCTTTTTTGAAATCTGACACAGCGGTTGCATTAAGGAGAAGTGGATCTAAAATTCAATGCATAACACTTGTATCTTTTAGCAATGTTTATTATGAGTGTTTCTGTAAATTGATGTGGCTCTCTGCAAAATCACTGGATGTTTTGGAACTACTGAACATAACGCGCCAATGTAAACTGAGATTTTTTTTATATAAATATGAACTTTATCGAACAAAACATACATGTATTGTGTACATGAAATCCTATGAGTGTCATCTGATGAAGATCATCAAAGTTTTGTTTTGTTTTTCTATTTTAAAGGGGTGGATCAGCTAAATATTGCAGAAAGAATATTGGTTCCATCAATGTAATTGTCTGCATCATTTCCAATCCCCCATCATTTTTGGGGGTAAATATATCCATACACACATGCATACTATACATATACACATATATACATACAATTACCTATATAGACAGACATACTTTTTTAAAGAATATACCTTTATTATTATTCCCTGCAAACCCTACCACCGATCCCCCAATTGGAGTAAACTAATAAACACCAGCTTTTACCTTCAATTTATACATCTTATACACATTTTACATTCACAGTCTATTTTACAAGAGTTATTTTTGTTTGTTTTTTGTCCTTCCTCTATTTCTGATGTCCATCTAGTTTGATTCTATTTGTAACTGTGCTATTTCACAAAAGTTCTGAACCTGTATACATTTTACAGACCCCGTATGTTCTACATGTTTTATCTTGCTATTAGTCCCACCCTTCAGCTCCATTCAATCTCTCCTATCTATCTCTCAACATCATCCATTTTGGATTTCTATTTGCCATATATTTTTCAACTGTGCTGTGATGCTTCATAAACGACTTGAACCGTTCTATTCTCATAGCTTCTACAGATAGTACATTTAAAAAATATATATTTTTGCTAAAATAATTATTATATTTTTGATTGATTGATTGACTATGGCTTTTCAAATCACCCAGTATTGCTGTCTGCAGCGTTAGTTCTAGGCAAATGTTGCAATCGTCAAAGGTTTTTTGTGACTCCTCTCTTTGGCTGGAAAAATGGCTGTGTTTTTCTGTGACTAGGTACTGACCTAACATAATCGTTTGGTGTGCTTTCGTCGTAAAGCCTTTTTGAAATCGGACACTGTGGCAGGATTTACAACAAGTTTATCTTTAAAATGGTGTGAAATACTTTTAATTATTATTTAATTATGGGATTTCTGTTGTTTTGAATTTTCCGTGATGAGATTGAAAATCTTTGGGTTGTTAGACGTTTGTGTTATAAGCCCGACAAACCACCCTTCTTTCGTTTTTACTTCTTGCTCCTACTTGAGACGCAGATGTCTCAAGTAGACACCTGGAAATGCAAATGCGCTACGCTAAATGCTAAATGTACTCGTTAAAACTCAAACGTTCATCAAAATGCACATGCAGGGTATTGAATTAAAGCTACACTCGTTGTGAACCTAGCCAACAAGTCAGATTTTTAAAATGCTTTTCGGCGAAAGCATGAGAAGCTATTATCTGATAGCATGCAACACCCCAAAATGCCTGAATGCGACGTAAACAAAGATTTAGCGTAGCCGGCACTACATAAAACACAGAAATAAAATATAAAACATTCATTACCTTTGACAAGCTTCTTTCTTGGCACTCCTATATGCCCCATAAACATCACCATTGGGTCTTTTTTTCGTTTAAATCGGTCCATATATACCCAAAATAGCTTTCTATGGAAGCTGTGTAATTCAGAAAAAAACATTTGTTTTAAAACGCAGCGTCATTTTTTAAAATTAAAAAAGTCGACGATAAACTTTCACAAAACACTTCGAAATACTTTTGTAATCCAACTTTAGGTATTAGTAAATGTTTATAATCTATCAAAATGATTACAGGGCGATGTATATTCAATAGCTCCTCGTCTTCAAATCAATGGCTGCCAATGTGCACTTCACAACATCCTGGCGGAGACCGGAAGAAATGGAATCCAGTTAGTTGGATTTACCAACAAAAAAGTCCCTGGAAAATTATGACAATGGCGACATCGTGTGGAATCTGTAGGAATTGCATGCAGGTCCATAATTAATTTTGTGCCCTTTTAACAACCCATGAAAGTGACGCATGGAAATTATTTTTAGCTTTCAGAGAGCAGTTTTTTTTGCGCTTTTCGATGAAACACGCGATCTGTTATAGTCACAGCCGTGATTTAACCAGTTTTAGAAACTTCAGAGTGTTTTCTATCCACACATACTAATCATATGCATATACTATATTCCTGGCATGAGTAGCAGGACGCTGAAAAGTTGCGTGATTTTTAACAGAATGTTCGAAAAAGGAGGGGGTAGATTTAAGAGGTAACCATCTGTCCTATGTAACCATATCAAATGTAACATATCATACTAAATGAAGTGTCCTGGACTTACATACAGAATAATACGAAATGCTCTTAGACCAGGTCACCTTACCCCTATACATACAGTATTTAACCCTACCACTCCTGTATCCCTGCACATTGTAAAATGGTATTGGCACTGACCCTGAAACTGACCCTGTATATAGCTTACTTACTTTCTAGTGTGCTTGTGTTTCTGTTCTACTTTACTTTTTGATTTATCTTTTTAATAGCACTACTGATACTGATTACTGCATTGTTGGGACAGAGCAAGCAAGAAAGGCCTTTATTTCACTGTATTTGTGCACGTGACAATAAAACAACTTGAATAGGGGAAAGGCTGCCAGCTAACCGCAGGGGCCGGGAGGCCTGGAAGCTCTAGCCAGCAAGCAGGCAGGCTGGTTAGCCAGCTCTCTGATTGATTTGTGGGGTAATTGGCTTGGGGAGGAAGCAGCAGAGGTAAAGGGAAATACAGGGAAGGTGTGCTGCATGGTGGATAGTGATTTAAGTTCCACTGGGTAATACACTCTGATTGGGCCTCCCCTGAGTGAGGAGCTGGGACTGATGAGGGCCAGTGTACATACCCTACCACACACAGCCAGACGGGGGGGGGGGGGGGGGGGTCTTTCTTTAATTAAACATTCTAATTTCATTAAAACCTCCCCACCCCCACTAAAATAAAACACCAAAATATATCCTGTACTGCATACATGTACCATACTCACCTTTCCCTCTACCACACGATACAAAACACCACACATCACAATAACCAAAATGTCACCACTTCTACAACCGTATATCCAAAACATCTTCCCCAGATATACAGACAGCCCAGCCCCCGCCCGTGACACACCATATCTCCTGAAACATCATCCCCAGCTACACAGACAGCCCCCCCCCCGCCCCCCCCGACACACCATATCTCCTGAAACATCTTCCCCAGCTACACAGACAGCCCCCCCCCCCGACACACCATATCTCCTGAAACATCTTCCCCAGCTACACAGACAGCCCCCCCCCCCGACACACCATATCTCCTGAAACTTCTCCACACTTTTAATCATTTTATAGAACTCAAATTCCACCCTGAGGCGTGCAGAGACCATCCCATTAAATAGTAAAGGGTCTGTTATCCCCCACCTTTGACCCTGTTCCTCCTTGTTAGCCAAATAGACAACTTTGCCTGAGCAAACAGAAAATTCAACAAAACACATTTGGCCTTCTCCTTATTTGAATACCTGTACCCCATAATAAACATCCCAACAGTAAAAACCATCCCCAACCTCTCACACAGACATTCCAACAGAGACATCAATGGCGTTAATCTGGCGCGCACAGAAAACACATGAATCACAGTTTCTCTCATAACACAGAAAGGACACCCCTGCCCGACTCCCGCTTCAACCCGGGCCAACCAGCTGTTAGTGGCCAGGGCTCCATGTAGAACCCTCCACTGGTGGCCCCTCCCCCTTACCGGCTCAGACAGTGCCTCCTGGATGTCCTCCAGGAATCTCTCCAGCAGCCTAAAGGACGTTATTCCTGTTTGTTGAACCGATCTCAAAGGGATGGCTGGGTTGTGGAAGAGAGGCTCCTCCCACACCCTCAGCCCAGGCTCCACCCCCTTCTCATGTGGGCCTTAGCAGCTGCCAGGCCCTCAGCACTGCAGAGTAAAAATCTGAGAGACCTGCTGTACTCAGCCTCTCCAGCTTCATGAGGAACAGCTGCCGGTCCAACCCTAATCCACCAGCTCTCCTCAGCATCATGCATGCTGGTTCCCTCCAGCCGACATCAGTATGGTACAGCAGTCTTTAGGCGGAAAGCAGCCACCCTGCTCTCCAGTTCCACCAGGCCCTGTCCTCCTTCATGGGCAGTCATGTACAACACTGAAACCCTCAGCCAGTGATGGCCCGACCAGAAAAAATTCACCAGCTTGCGTTGCAGGTCTGTGAACTCAAGCAATATGACAAATATCCCACTGTATCTTCGATAGGCAATGAGTTGAAAACCTACAAACCTCAGATTTCCCACTTCCTGGTTGAATCATTTTCTCAGGTTTTTGCCTGCCATATGAGTTCTGTTATACTCACAGACATCATTCAAACAGTTTCAGAAACTTCAGAGTGTTTTCTATCCAAATCTACTAATAATATGTATATATTAGCAACTGGGCCTGAGTAGCAGGCAGTTTACTCTGGGCACCTTATTCATCCAAGCTACTCAATACTGCCCCCCAGCCCCAAAGAAGTTTGGGTAACACGTGCCAGAGTGTGTTGGCCCGTTGTACTAAGTTCTTACCAATAGCCTAGACTGTGTTTTTGTGTATCTTTCATTATCATTTTAGGTTTCTAGAAAATAAATACTAAAATTGGTGTGGTACAGACTCATCGGTGGGACTCGGGTTTGTGCAGATTCCCAGATTATGCAACGTTCAGAATGAGGAAATTGATTAATTAGCGACTGTTGTAAAAACGATATTCTGATATTCTTTGAATTATTTTGGGAATTAGAAACTCATTTTCCCATGGTGCCCCAGGTTGAGTTAATAATTGCCTGATTCATTTACTCACGAAATTACAAACCGTTAATCATTCGATGAGCAGCAGTCGTCACATTAACTAATACAACGTCACGTCAGAACGTATAACATGTTTAGAATTTTTTTAATTTATTCTACGTTTTTTCAAATCCGTAACATATAATACAAATTGTATATCAAAGCATATCATACTAAATGGATGGTGGAAATGCACAAATGAATACATATCATATGAAACGTAACATACCATATTAAAAGAAGAATCTCGGATTTACATACAGAATAATACCAAATGCTCTGAGACCAGATTGGGTATAAGACTTTGTGGCTGTGGTAACTAGTAACAACCAGGCACAACTCTGATATATATGTATTTTTTTCAAAGTCGCCATGATGTCACATGTCCTAATTATAGTGGGGCAAAAAAGCATTTAGTCAGCCACCAATTGTGCAAGTTCTCCCACTTAAAAAGATGAGAGAGGCCTGTAATTTTCATCATAGGTACACTTCAACTTCAACACTTCAAAACAAAAATCCAGAAAATCACATTGTAGGATATTTAATGAATTTATTTGCAAATTGTGGTGGAAAATAAGTATTTGGTCACCTACAAACAAGCAGGTCCTCCAAGCATTCACGCAACACGAAAAGAAGTCCAGTCCAATTATTCCCCAGAATTTTTCATAAAACTGCACTGGGAGTCCATCGACCCCCGGTGCACGACCAGGGGACATCTGGGTTACGGCCTCTGCCAGTTCATGGGACAACAGAGGAATGTCCATTTGATCCCTCTGTGTCAGAGAGAGCTTAGGGAGTTCTGCGAACAAGACCTGAGCACACATAGGATCACACATTTCTGCCCTATACAACTCAGTATAAAACTCCACAGTTCGCTCCCTGATCTCACCCACCACAGAGGTCACCCACCCATCAGACAGCTGTAGACAATGCATATCCTTGGCTTCTCCGCTGTCTTTCCAAACCAAAGAAGAAGGAGCAGCCATCTCCTTGAGCATGGAGAACCTGGCTCTTACAAGTGCTCCCTTTGCTTTAACCTGGAAAAAACTGCCCATATCCCTACGTAATTCAGCTAAATTAGCCTGGAGACATTGCTTTGCCTCACCATCTCTACCTCCATCTCAAGTTCCCCCAACGCTCAAGTTCCCCCAATAATATTCTAGCCTCTGAGGATGAGAGAGCTGTATACTGTTGATAGAAAAGCTGAATTTGGACTTTCCCCACACCCCACCATTGACTCAGAGACTCAAACTCCTCTCTTCGCTGCCCCCACGTTTCTGGAAACCTGAGCAAAAAGTGGCATCTTGTAAGAGCTTGTGTTGGGATGTTTAGTTCTCCAAACATCCACTAGGTCGAACAGAATAATGATGATGCCCCTTAACAAAGGGGACCCTCCTACTGAATGAGGCTCTTCCCGATGCCCGTCTTTCGTAAAATTCATTGTACAGTTCCAGTCCCCGCCGACCACCAGCATCTCCTCAGGCGCCACCTGTGTGAGTTCCTGTCTAAGACACACAAATGGAACCCCCCTCTCTCTCCCTGTGTTAGGCACATTATAAAAACAAAACCCATGTTGTTAATTTCTGCTTTTACAACAAACAGCCAACCCCTACACACCTCTTTTGAGGAGCACATTTATACAGACAGACCCAGTACAAAAGGGACTGCCACCCCTGCACTAAAATTTGTCCCACGGCTCAACACACCTGCCCCTTAACACCAAAGCCCCCAATCGACCACATCATGATGAATCTCCTGCAGAAACAACACCTGTACCTTTTTTGTTTTACATATTCACCCATCACACTCCTCTTTCCCGCATCTCTGGCGCCATTTATATTGAGCGAGCCTACCCGACAAGTCTCCATAAGAAGTGGGAGAAAAGCCAGCAGAGAAAGACCCCAATAGCAAAGCTCAAAAAGCCCCAGCGCCAGAAAGAAACTATTCATCTAAACAGTGTCTGAAGGTGGACCCTTACACACTGTTGTGACCCACTTCCTCAACCGAAACCGTTTCCTGGGTGAGAGGACACCATGCCCCTCACTTTTCATAGCGTGTTGTACTGATCTTTCAAACTTTCTCAAATCAGAATTTTTTCTTTGTCAAGATTAACGTTTTCCCCCTTGGTGTCATTCAGGAACCTTGTCAGTTCCCTCAATGTGTACTTTGACCCCTCTGCTTGACTGGCTGTCAGCTCCGGACCCATAGTATGTAAAAAAAAGGCCTCATCATCCACTTCCTCAGACTCACTTTCCTCCTCATCTCCATCTCCCATCCTGACCACCTGCCCTTCCTCTCTGGTCAGGGCCTCCCACTCCAGCACCATGCAAAGGTTCCTTGGTGCCATTGACCACACCAGCCTCTCCCCTCACACCTCCTTTCTTCTCCCCCTTTTTCATTTTCCGCTTGACCCCCTCCTCCTCCCCCCTAGTCTCTTACACTTCCCCACTATACTCTCCTATCCACCAGCATAACCTGACTAGAGCCAGCCTCATCTACACCACCCTCCTCCTCCCCCCTAGTCTTTTACACTTCCCCACTATACTCTCCTATCCACCAGCATTACCTGACTAGACCCAGCCTCATCTACACCACCCTCCTCCTCCCCCCTAGTCTCTTGCACTTCCCCACTATACTCTCCTATCCACCAGCATAACCTGACTAGACCCAGCCTCATTTACACCACCTTCCATAGCCTGACTAGGCCCAGCCTCATCTACACCACCATCCATAGCCTGACTAGGCCCAGCCTCATCTACACCACCTTCCATAGCCTGACTAGGCCCAGCCTCATCTACACCACCATCCATAGCCTGACTAGGCCCAGCCTCATCTACACCACCTTCCATAGCCTGACTAGGCCCAGCCTCATCTACACCACCATCCATAGCCTGACTAGGCCCAACCTCATCTACACAACCTTCCATAGCCTGACTAGGCCCAGCCTCATCTACACCACCATCCATAGCCTGACTAGGCCCAGCCTCATCTACACCACCATCCATAGCCTGACTAGGCCCAGCCTCATCTACACCACCATCCATAGCCTGACTAGGCCCAGCCTCATCTACACCACCATCCATAGCCTGACTAGACCCAGCCTCATCTACACCACCATCCATAGCATGACTAGACCCAGCCTCATCTACACCACCATCCATGTCATGACTAGACCCAGCCTCATCTACCCCATCATCCATAGCATGACTAGACCCAGCCTCATCTACACCACCATCTAAAACCTGACTAGACCCAGCCTCATCTACACCACCATCCATAGCATGACTAGACCCAGCCTCATCTACCCCATCATCCCTAGCATGACTAGACCCAGCCTCATCTTCACCACTGTCATGACGTTGGCCTCTTTGAGTACAGCGAGCACCATTCCCCGCTCTCTGCTTCTACAACCAGACTGCTGTGGTCAGAGGTCGTAAATTCCTCAAAAGACCCTGCCTCATAGCCACACAGTATTAGAGAGAGGGTAAACTTTCACAGAGGACAAAGGAAATCCTTCCACCTCACAGAACTTGAGGTACGAACAAATTTCATGTTCCAGAGAAAGTGTAAAAGATCGGTGAAGAATCCAGCTACGAACTGGTGCGTTGGAACAACTTGGGAAGCTCAAGAGAGACGGTGTGGCCACATTACCATAACGCTGTTTATATAATAGCCTCAGATATGAGGTTTACATCTAATTGTTGTATAAGATGAATGAGTGAGGATGATACTGTTTGTATAATTGTATAATATGATTGTGGACTGTTTAATGAAGAAAAATACAATTCCCTTTTGATTTGAACTAAATCAGAGGACCTCCCATGAGCCCAGTTAGGGTCAGACATCCTGGACCGCCCCTGAGCTCAGTTAGGGTCAGACATCCTGGACCGCCCCTGAGCCCAGTTAGGGTCAGACATCGTGGACCGCCCCTGAGCCCAGTTAGGGTCAGACATCCTGGGACAGCCCTTTTCTGCCATTCCGAATAAAACCCAACTTTGAGAAATTATAACCGGACAATGTTTTTCTCCATTAGGGGAAGACTAAGGTTGTAGACCAAGCTTACTTCAATTACGAGATGGCTAAAGGTTGTAGAATCTTTTAACCATA
>NC_092161.1:10830156-10855156 GCF_045791955.1 Oncorhynchus clarkii lewisi | reverse complement strand
GTTTGTTTAGACATTTCCAATTTCCAAGCCCCCAGAAAGACGGGGCAGGCAGAGCTGACTTCAGGCAATGTGTGTGGCAGAACGGGCTCCAGCCAACGATGGCACCAGTAGACCAATCAATAGAGGGATTGTGTCGCTGGAGCCAAGAGAATCTCAATATCACGGGAACCTTCGGAGACTCAATTAGCAGGAATTGGATAGTCTCGCTGTTGTTCCTCGACATTCATAGGTTGATGGGGGTGTTATCGTGGGTGAGCCGGCCTATAGAGCGCCCGTCCAGCGCTCTAATATCCATGGGAATGGAGAAGGGTTGAGTGGGGATGCCCAGCTCAGACGTCAGGGTAACGTCCATAAGGCTCATTACGGCCCCCGAGTCGATGAGAGACTTGGACTGGTCGCACCACAGCAGGATGGCATGGAGAGGGGGGCGAGTAGGGGGAGAAGCAACATTATCCTTAAGACCCACCAGAGTACTCATTCCTACAAATGAGCAAGGTCTCTTGAAGGGACAGGTAGACACATAATGACCAGCAGTACCGCAATACAGACTACTCTGGGTGTTAAGTCTTCCTACGCATCCGGCTGGAGACAGCCTAGCCCTGCCGAGCTGCATTAGCTCGGGAAGAGGTAAACCGGCAGTCTTTGGAGGCTCTTGGAGGAACTTGGGTAAGCTTGGATCCTCTCGGGGACGTAGACGTCAGGGACTTCCGGAGTTCATTAGATGCAAAGTGGGATCCTTGAATGAGTGATTGGAACTGCAATCAGACCTCTTCTCCCTCCTACGTTCCTGTAGCCGTCCATCGATCCGGATGGTTAAGGCGATGAGTGAGTCGAGATCTGTTGATCTGTTGGTAGTTCTCGGGCTGCAAGCTCGTCCTTTACTTCCTCTGATGATCCGTGCAGAAAAGTGTCGAACAGCGCTCTGGGTTCCAGGCACCCTCCTCTGCTAGCGTGAGGAAATTCATCGCATAGTCTGTCACACTGAGGGAGTCCTGCCAAAGCTGGAGTAGCTTCCGGGCAGCCTATTTCCCAGACAACGGAGCCGTGAAAACTTTTTTCACCTCCGCCATGAATCCCAACAGACTGAAGCATATTTTTTATTTTATTTTTTTATTTGACCTTTATTTAACCAGGTAAGCTAGAACAAGTTCTCATTTACAACTGTGACCAGGCCAAGATAAAGCCAAGCAGTGCGACACAAAAAACACAGAGTTACACATGGAATAAACAAGCGTACAGTCAATAACACAATATAAAAAAAGAAAGTCTATATACAGTGTGTGCAAATTGCGTGAAGAGCTAGGCAATAAATAGGCCATAGTAGCGAAATAATTACAATTTAGCAGATTAACACTGAAGTGATAAATGAGCAGATGATGTGCAAGTAGAGATGCTGGTGTGCAAAAGAGCAGAAAAGTAAATAGGTAGGTAGATTGGGTGGGCTATTTACAGATGGACTATGTACAGCTGCAGCGATCGGTTAGCTGCTCAGATAGCAGATGTTAAAGTTAGTGAGGGAAATATAAGTCTCTAGCTTCAGCGATTGTTGAAATTCGTTCCAGTCACTGGCAGCAGAGAACTGTAAGGAAAGGCGGCCAAAGGAGATGTTGGCTTTTGGGATGACCAGTGAGATTTACCTGCTGGAGCGCGTGCTACAGGTGGGTGTTGTTATCGTGACCAGTGAGCTGAGATAAGGCTGCGCTTTACCTAGCATAGACTTATAGATGATCTGCAGCCAGTGGGTCTATGTAGCGAGGGCCAGCCGACTAGAGCATACAGATCACAGTGGTGGGTAGTATAAGGGGCTTTGGTAACAAAACGGATGGCACTGTGATAGACTGCATCCAGTTTGCTGAGTAGAGTATTGGAAGCTATTTTGTAAATGACATCGCCGAAGTCGAGGATCGGTAGGATAGTCAGTTTTACGAGGGTAAGTATGGCGGTGTGAGTGAATGAGGCTTTGTTGCGAAATAGAAAGCCGATTCTAGATTTGATTTTGGATTGGAGATGTTTAATATGTGTCTGGAAGGAGAGTTTACAGTCTAGCCAGACACCTAGGTATTTGTAGTTGTCCACATATTCTAGGTCAGAACCATCCAGGGTAGTGATGCTACTCGGGCGGGCGGGTCCGGGCAGTGAATGGTTGAAAAGCATGAATTTTAGTTTTAGTAGCGTTTAAGAGCAGTTGGAGGCCACGGAAGGTGTGTACGGCCGACTGTTGGTCCCAAATGGCCGTAGCCCAGGCGGAGGCCCTCGCAGACATCAGCGTGATGAGGTCTTAGAATGGTCCGAGGGGAAGGAGGAAGGCTGATGTTCCCATGACGACGGAACACTGAGCAAGAAACACCCGACAGGTGCCCGAGTCTCCATCGAAGCGCTCCGGGTTAGGTAAGCGGGGTTCCATGGAAACCGGGATGATGGTGCTGCTACCAGCTGGGTTACTGAGGATCTGGGAGTTTATCGTCGTGGGAGGCTGCCTCGTAGACAACCCACGGAATTGCTACCGCAATGTGTCCAATGCTAGGTCGTGCCGTTCGGCCACGGCCTGGAACCCTTCCATCAGACCGTGAAGCAACTCCTTGTGTCTACCAATGGTGGCTCCTTGGGAGGAGATGGCATTGCGGAGCTGGTCCAAGTCTGCTGGGTCAGTCATGGCCAGATTGTCCTATCACGTTTCAGGTAAGACCCAAATGCAGACTGTGTCGAAGTAACAATGTTTATTAAAGTAACAGGGGCAGGTAAACGACAGGTCAAGGCAGGCAGGGGTCGATAATCCAGAGTAGTGGGGATAAGGTACAGGACGGCATTCAAGTTCAGGCTCAGGTCAGGCAGAGGTCGGTAATCCAGAGTAGTGGGGATAAGGTACAGGACGGCAGGCAGGCTCAGGTCAGGCAGAGGTCGGTAATCCAGAGTAGTGGGGATAAGGTACAGGACGGCAGGCAGGCTCAGGTCAGGCAGAGGTCGGTAATCCAGAGTAGTGGGGATAAGGTACAGGACGGCAGGCAGGCTCAGGTCAGGCGGAGGTCGGTAATCCAGAGTAGTGGGGATAAGGTACAGGACGGCAGGCAGGCTCAGGTCAGGCAGAGGTCGGTAATCCAGAGTAGTGGGGATAAGGTACAGGACGGCAGGCAGGCTCAGGTCAGGCAGAGGTCGGTAATCCAGAGTAGTGGGGATAAGGTACAGGACGGCAGGCAAGTTCAGGGTCAGGTCAGGCAGAGGTCGGTAATCCAGAGTAGTGGGGATAAGGTACAGGACGGCAGGCAAGTTCAGGGTCAGGTCAGGCAGAGGTCGGTAATCCAGAGTAGTGGGGATAAGGTACAGGACGGCAGGCAGGCTCAGGTCAGGCAGAGGTCGGTAATCCAGAGTAGTGGGGATAAGGTACAGGACGGCAGGTAGGCTCAGGTCAGGCAGAGGTCGGTAATCCAGAGTAGTGGGGATAAGGTACAGGACGGCAGGCAGGCTCAGGGTCAGGGTGGGCAGAAAAGGTCAAAAACAGGAACAATCAAGAGACAGGAACAGAGGGGAAAAGAAGACAAGGAGACAAGCACAAAGACAGGTAAAACAGATCAGGGCGTGACAGTATTTCTGTATTGTTTTAGTGATTCACTAAAATGATTTTGGTTGCACAGGTTTCTCAATTTTTTTCTTATGTTTTTGCATTCTTCATCAAACCATTTGTCATTGTTGTTCGTTTTCTTAGGTTGTCTACTTGACATTTTTAGATTTGACAGGGGAGCTGAGTGTTCAAATATACTGTTTAGGTTTTCTACTGCCAAGTTTACACCGCTAGTACAGTGGAACATTTTTGTCCAGGAAATCGTCTATGTCACATTCTGACCTTTATTTCCTTTGTTTTGTCATTATTTAGTATGGTCAGGGCGTGAGTTGGGGTGGGCAGTCTATGTTTGTTTGTCTATGATTTGGGTATTTCTATGTTTCGGCCTAGTATGGTTCTCAATCAGAGGCAGGTGTCATTAGTTGTCTCTGATTGAGAACCATATTTAGGTAGCCTGGGTTTCACTGTGTGTTTGTGGGTGATTGTTCCTGTCTCTGTTTGCACCAGATAGGCCTGTTTTAGGTTTGCACTTTTCTTGTTTTGTTAGTCTGTTCATGTATAGTTGTCTTTATTAAAGAACCATGAATAGAAATCACGCTGCGTTTTGGTCCGCCTCTCCTTCAACTCAAGAGAACCGTTACAGTCTATAAGTGATTGAATTTGTTGTTGTCTAATTGTTTTTTCGTAGATTTCCACATTATTTTCCTTCCATCAATAGCATTTCTTAAAATTATTCGGTTTATTTGGCTTTGATGCCTCATGATTGAGTATTGCTCTGTTCATGTGATTATGCTGTGATCTGATTGGGATGTCAGTGGGCTGACTGTGAACGTTCTGAGAGACTCTGGGTTGAGGTCAGTGATAAAGTAGTCTACAGTACTACTGCCAAGAGATGAGCTATAGGTGTACCTACCGTAGGAGTCCCCTCGAAGCCTACCATTGATTAT
This sequence comes from Oncorhynchus clarkii lewisi, assembly GCF_045791955.1. NCBI lineage: Eukaryota > Metazoa > Chordata > Actinopteri > Salmoniformes > Salmonidae > Oncorhynchus > Oncorhynchus clarkii. Next base: position 10,850,653 of record NC_092161.1, on the reverse strand, counting down.
GTACATACCCAGCGGCCAACAGAGCTGCAGGAGTTGTGACCCGTTTATGTTGGTTATGTTGTTTTAGTTGTGCCTAGGGGGGGTATATGGGGGAAGGAATGCTGTCATCTCCAGGTAGGTGTTTGTGGTCTCTCTCTCTCCACTTGTTCATTTTATCCATGTTTTACTGTGTTCCTCTGTAAGTCAGGCACCCTGCAGAGTCTTGGGCCCTCCAAAATAAATGAAAGTCTCAGTGCGTCAGTTGTGGGCTACATTCTCAGTGTCTTTTTTGCAAAGATCTCAGGGATTAGGTCCACATCATCACTAAAGCCGAAAGAGATGCAATAACGCCAGATTTATCACTGTTTTTACACTCTAATTTGTCCCTTATCCAACAGAAGGGACAAATAAATAAAACATCCCCTTGTCCTCTCTCCTCTGCTCTCCTCTCCTCTCCTCCCCTCCACTCCCCTCTTCTCCTCTCCTCTCCTGTCTTCATATATCCTCTCTGCTGGTAGGAAGAGACTAGAGCGTCAGTCTCAAGAGTAGAGCGCCAGTCTTGTCCTGCCTCTCTCCTCTTCACCTCTCACCCTCCCTCGTGCCTCTCCTCTCCTCCCCTTCCCTCCACTCCCCTCTTCTCCTCTCCTCTCCTGTCTTCATATATCCGCTCTGCTGGTAGGAAGAGACTAGAGCGTCAGTCTCAAGAGTAGAGCGCCAGTCTTGTCCTTCCTCTCTCCTCTTCACCTCTCACCCTCCCTCGTGCCTCTCCTGCTGCCTCGCTTCGCCTGCCGTTACTTTAGCTAGACTCTGGGGGTGCCGTTCATTCTTCATCTCTCAAATAATTAAATGGGGTGCAAGTGCGCTCGGTCGCTTCACCGTCACTTCAATAATCATGAGTGATTATCCCTCTCTTCCTCTGTCAAGCTTTCGATTGCTACTGCTCACTCTTAGTAGCTTTATTAGAAAAAAATAAGTAGAAAATATATATAGAAATAAAACAACGTCCAGTTCCAACAATTTAAATATCAAGTAACTAAAGTGTTTTGTTTTTATTCAGTGACTATAGAAAGTCCGGAAACTGAGAGTGGAAAGTTAACTCTGATTCTTCCTTACCACTTATCCAGTGAAACTGGCTGTGAAGTGTAGCTTCTCCAAGGATTGCTGAGGGTCGTTTGCGCTGGTTCAAATTCCAATTTTCCAGTTTGAATCCATCTAAGTCCAATCTCATGGAGTTGCCTCCAGGACGATGGGGTCCATTCTATTCCAGCTCTAATCTCCAACGTCAATGGACTGATTTGAATCCAAATGATTCCCAGTCCACTTATAATGAGGTGGGGGTGGGGGGGGGTGTTACTGCCTAGGATCAATCAAAATCTCATCTAGATATTGGATTTATTAGTCATGGCCTGACCTCCTAGCATCAGAAAACACTACGTTCCCACCGAAGACATGGAGATGAAGTTGGCCTGACCTAGCATCAGAAAACACTACGTTCTCATCGGAGAGCTGGAGATGAAGTTGGCCTGACCTAGCATCAGAAAACACTACGTTCTCATCGGAGAGCTGGAGATTAGGTTGGAAATCATGATAGTGCGAGGTTACAGTATAAAGTTGACCATGCATTTCAAGAAGGGGCAGAACGCCCAACCATATATCAACTATAGGACATAGAGCGATATGTTTCACCAAAGCAGCTAACTTCGAGACATTTGCTATGAATTCATTCACACTTAATCAAGCATACAGTACCAGCCAAAAGTTTGGACACACTTATTCTTTCCAGGGTTTTTCACGGAATCATGTAGTAACCAAAAAAAGTGTAAAACAAAACAATATATATTTGAGATTCTTCAAAGTAGCCACCCTTGGTCTTGATGACAGCTTTGCACACTCTTTCCAATCAGTTGTGTTGTGACAAGGTAGGGTTGGTATACAGAAGACATCCCTATTTGGTTACAAGACCAAGACCATATTATGGCAAGAAAACCTCACATAAGCAAAGAGAAACAACAGTCCATCATTACTTTAAGACATAAAGGTCAGTCAATCTGGAAAATTTCTAGAACTTTTAAAGTTTCTTCAAGTGCAGTTGCAAAAACCATCAAGCGCTATAATGAAACTGGCTCTCGTGAAGACCGCCACATGAAAGGAAGACTCAAGAGTTACCTCTGCTGCAGAGGATAAGTTCATTAGAGTTAACTGCACCTCAGATTGCAGTCCAAATAAATGCTTCACAGAGTTCAAGTAACAGACACATCTCAACATCAACTGTTCAGAGGAGACTGCGTGAATCAGGCCTTCATGGTCAAATTGCTGCAAAGAAACCACTACTAAAGGACACCAATGATAAGAAGAGACTTGCTTTGACCAAGAAACACGAGCAATGGACATTAGACCTGTGGAAATCTGTCCTTTGGTCTGATTGGTCCACATTTGAGATTTTTTGTTCCAACAGCAGTGTCTTTGTGAAATGCAGAGTAGGTGAAGAGATGATCTCTGCATGTGTGGATCCCACTGTGAAACATGGAGGAGGTGGTGTTATGTTGTGGGGGTGCTTTTCTGGTGACACTGTATGTGATTTATTTCGAATTGGTGGTACTGAACATTGACAAACAGTTGGACAGACCATCTGAAATAAAATATGTAATATTTCCCAAAGTTATCACACTGCAGAAACAACGCAACAATCCCTCTCATCCTAATGGCTCCGAAGACTCCACCCTACAGCAACAGTAGATCTATATTTCATTCTCAAACTCGGCCACGGAGCCACAAAATAGATTTCACTTGGCATCCAACAAAGCAGTTGAAAAGCTAAAAAGGCCCACATGAGATGCTTCTCTTTTCTGTGTGAAACAACAGTATTCAGCAGCCGTTGAATCAAGACAAGCAGCAGTCTGGGGGATTCCATGGCTGCTTCTGCCTTACTGACGGCCCCCATCTTGAGGCGTGTGAGGGGGAGGTGTGTGAGGGGGGAAGTGTGTGAGGGGGGAATCGTGTGAGGGGGAGGTGTGTGAGGGGGAAGTGTGTGAGGGGGGAAGTGTGTGAGGGGGGAAGTGTGTGAGGGGGGAAGTGTGTGAGGGGGAAGCGTGTGAGGGTGGAAGCGTGTGAGGGGTGAAGCGTGTGAGGGGGGAAGCGTGTGAGGGGGGAAGCGTGTGAGGGGGGAAGCGTGTGAGGGGGGAAGCGTGTGAGGGTGGAAGCGTGTGAGGGGGGAAGCGTGTGAGGGTGGAAGCGTGTGAGGGTGGAAGCGTGTGAGGGTGGAAGTGTGTGAGGGTGGAAGCGTGTGAGGGTGTGTGAGGAAAGATAAGTAATGGTTTTACTGGAAGGGGTGTGAGGTAGACACAAACGTATGCTGACACACACACACACACACACACACACACACACACACACACACACACACACACACACACACACACACACACACACACACACACACCAGCCCCTTCTGGATTGCATTTAGTTTTACTTCCTGTGTCAAGTGCTCTTTCATATTACTGATCAGCAGACACTGTAAGGTTAGAGTGGAGGGTAAACATCCTTACTGCAGTGCCCCAGAGATAAAGAGAGACATTCCTACTTCCCTATTACAATTCAGAACATGGTCCAAACCAAAGTCTCTCATCATACACTACTGTTAGGTTCTAACTCTCAGAGTAAATAACTCAACGGACACTAGAAAAGCTTAACCAAGTTGAATTCTTCCCAAAGGGTCGATACAGCTGCATTCAGACAACTACATTTGACACAAGCACTGATGTTTAACCCTTTCTCCTAGGCCGAGTCTCCTCCTCCACATCTGTACAAGCACTGATATTTAACCCTTTCTCCTAGGCTGAGTCTCCTCCTCCACATCTGTACAAGCACTGATATTTAACCCTTTCTCCTAGGCTGAGTCTCCTCCTCCACATCTGTACAAGCACTGATGTTTAACCCTTTCTCCTAGGCCGAGTCTCCTCCTCCACATCTGTACAAGCACTGATATTTAACCCTTTCTCCTAGGCTGAGTCTCCTCCTCCACATCTGAACAGCCAATGCATCCCTGTTGCTAGACAGAACCTTATTGTGATATCTGTTCTTCCTCACTTCATCTGACCTGACCTCTACCCCAAAGTGCTCACTCCTCCCCAACTCAAGGCTGTCATGGTGATTGATACCAGACTGTGTCTCTTCTCCTCCCAGAGGATCCCTGATGGCTAACAATAACATATCCTGACATGATGTAACCGTTATACAATATCCTCTTTCCCTCAGTGACATTTACATTTTCGAAATTCTCCACCCGTCTCCACTACACATTCCAAACCCATCTGGCTCCTACAGATAACCATTCACTTCTGATTATAACAATGTTCCATGTTTAACCCAGAATCTAACACTACAGATAGCCATGCTAGAAAGGACAAAACCCGGCAAGCCAAGTATATTACATATGTGTATTCTCAATCTAGAATTAGAGTTATGTCTAAGGTCAGGGAGCACGGCCAGATCGCGACGGTCATCTTTCAGAGCGGAAAATATTGGGTGCAGGTGTGGGTGACCGCAGCACTGCCTGAACAGAATAGGATGAGGAATTACGAGGGTTATGGTATGGGGAGTTGTGGCTGTATTTCAGACAGGCATACAGGGTAGCCGCACGTCGTCCTTGGGAGAAATAACAGACGTGTTCCCTGGCTACAGAGCAGATTAAATATCTTAAATATAGAGATATTTGTAGAGAACATGCAGAGATACTTTGAGAACTTGGGACTATAAGGTTCTTTCTGCAAAAATATTATTCTGAGATAATTGGCTTTAAAGTTCCAAACCCTCAGTGGTTTGAATGGTGACAGCGATTTTTATCTTGTATATGTTGGAATTAACAACAAGAACTGGCGAATATATAATACTAAACTCAGCAAAAAAAGAAACGTTCCTTTTTCAGGACCCTGTCTTTCAAAGATCATTCGTAAATATCCATGCTTATTTCCCATGCTTGTTCAATGAACCATAAACCTGTGGAATTGTCATTAAGACACAAACAGCTTACAGACGGTAGGCAATTAACTTCACAGTTATGAAAACTTAGGACACTAAAGAGGCCTTTCTACAGACTCTGAAAAACACCAAAAGAAACATGCCCTGGTCCCTGCTCATCTGCGTGAACGTGCCTTAGGCATGCTGCAAGGAGGCATGAGGACTGCAGGTGTGGCCAAGGCAATAAATTGCAATATCCGTACTGTGAGACGCTGTCACGAATCTCGCCGAAGATGGTGCCTATTCCTGTTCGGGCAGCGCTCGGCGGTCGTCGTCGCCGGCCTATTAGCTGCCATCGATTCCCTTTCCGTTTGTTCCTGTCTTTGTGTTTGTTGTCACCAGATAGGCTGTTTAGGTTTTCGCACGTTTATTGTTTTGTTAGTTTATTCATGTATAGTTTTCTTCATTAAAAAAACATGAATAACCACCACGCTGCATTTTGGTCCGCCTCTCCTTCACCTCAAGAAAACCGTTACAGACGCCTATGACAGCGCTACAGGGAGACGCGAGGACAGAGATGCGAGGACGGACAGCTGATCGTCCTCGCAGTGGCAGACCACGTGTAACAACACCTGCACAGAATCGGTACATCCGAACATCACACCTGCGGGACAGGTACAAGATGGCAACAACAACTGCCCGAGATACACCAGGATACACCCACAATCCCTCCATCAGTGCTCAGACTGTCTGAAATAGGCTGTGAGAGGCTGGACTGAGAGCTTGTAGGCCTGTTGTAAGGCAGGTCCTGACCAGACATCACCGGCAACAACATCGCCTATAGGCACAAATCCACCGTCACTGGACCAGACAGGACTGGCAAAAAGTGCTCTTCACTGACGAGGCGGTTTTGTTTCACCAGGGTTGATGGTTCGGATTCAAGTTTATCGTCGAAGGAATGAGCGCTACACCGAGGCTTGTACTCTGGAGCGGGATCGATTTGGAGGTGGAGGGTCTGTCATGGTCCATAGCATCATCGCACTGAGCTTCTTGTCATTGCAGGCAATCTCAACGCTGTGCATTACAGGGAGGACATCCTATTCCCTCATGTGGTACCCTTCCAGCAGGCTCATCCTGACATGACCCTCTAGCATGAGAATGCCACGAGGCATACTGCTCTATCTGTGTGTGATTTCCTGCAAGACAGGAATGTCAGTGTTCTGCCATGGCCAGCATAGAGCCCACATCTCAATCCCATTGAGCACGTCTGGCACCTGTTGGATCGGAGGGTGAGGGCTAGGGACATTCCCCCCAGAAATGTCCGGGATCTTGCAGGTGCCTTGGTGGAAGAGTGGGGTAACATCTCACAGCAAGAACTGGCAAATCTGGTGCAGTCCATGAGAAGAAGATGCATTGCAGTACTTAATGCAGCTGGTGGCCACACCAGAGACTGACTGTTACTTTTGATTTTGACCCCCCCTTTGTTCAGGGACACATTATTCAATTTATGTTAGTCACATGTCTGTGGAACTTGTTCAGTTTATGTCTCATCTGTTGAATCTTGTTATATTCATACAAATATTTACACATGTTAAGTTTGCAGTTGACAGTGAGAGGACGTTTCTTTTTTTGGCTTAGTTTATATAGGTAGAGAACATTCAACAGAACAAGGCTATGTCAATAACTACATTTCGACAAAAATACAGATATAACCTTATAGTCCCAAATACTCTAATTGCTGACTTGATTGTCAAACTGTGACCTATAAGAAGTTAATACAGCACTGTCTTAGCCACACTTTTATTTTCAATATGTGTTAATCTTCCACTTAACCGGCGATAACAATAAATACATAGTAATATATACAATAAATACATAGTAATATATACAATAAATACACAGTAATATATACAATAAATACATAGTAATATATACAATAAATACATAGTAATATATACAATAAATACATAGTAATATATACAATAAATACACAGTAATATATACAATAAATACATAGTAATATATACAATAAATACATAGTAATATATACAATAAATACACAGTAATATATACAATAAATACATAGTAATATATACAATAAATACATAGTAATATATACAATAAATACACAGTAATATATACAATAAATACACAGTAATATATACAATAAATACATAGTAATATATACAATAAATACATAGTAATATATACAATAAATACACAGTAATATATACAATAAATACACAGTAATATATACAATAAATACATAGTAATATATACAATAAATACATAGTAATATATACAATAAATACACAGTAATATATACAATAAATACATAGTAATATATACAATAAATACACAGTAATATATACAATAAATACATAGTAATATATACAATAAATACATAGTAATATATACAATAAATACACAGTAATATATACAATAAATACATAGTAATATATACAATAAATACATAGTAATATATACAATAAATACACAGTAATATATACAATAAATACATAGTAATATATACAATAAATACATAGTAATATATACAATAAATACACAGTAATATATACAATAAATACACAGTAATATATACAATAAATACATAGTAATATATACAATAAATACATAGTAATATATACAATAAATACACAGTAATATATACAATAAATACATAGTAATATATACAATTTAGCAGACGTGTTTATCCAATGTGACTTACAGTCATGCGCGTATCCATTTGACAAAGAATCAAACCTACAATCGTGGTGTTTCAAGCGAGAGCATGGCTTTACCAACTGAACCATACAGGACCATAGCTGTTCAGACAAACTACTCCCTAACTCCTTTGATAGTTATAATTCAGACAGCATATCCTGCTGATGATGCGCTTGACAGTGTGATTGGAATGGAATGACAGTGAGTGTGCTGCTGTACCTGCACATTTAGTTGAGCACCTTGTGTACAACAGAACCTAACATGACAGGATTCCAAAAATCAGTTTAGTCTCCTCACCTCACTTAAAACCTTTTTCTGTTGTGGGCTAAATCAGGGTCTCACAGAGGGTTTCTTGATAGCCAAATCTACTTTGAAACAAAAGTATACACCTCACACACAAAGTTATGGGCATAAAAAAAGAGAGCATGTCAGATATAGAGTTGGAATGTCTTATATTTTGATTTTGCATCCTAAGATTACACTTTAAATACATCATAGAAGACTGAAATATAACAAAGTCGTTTGACATAGAAACATCTCATTTTCGGCTGTAAAAAGAAAAGAGTTTGTTATAAACTGGGTGGTTCGAACCCTGAATGCTGATTGGCTGACAGCCGTGGTAGATCAGACCGTATGCCACGGGTATGACAAAACATTTATTTTTACTGCTCTAATTAAGTTGGTAACCAGTTTATAATAGCAATAAGGCACCTCTGGGGTTTGTGGTATATGACCAATATACCACGGCTTCTTTTACTTATGTTCTCTTTCCCTCGCCTCTCCTCCTTCTCCCCCTCTCCCCTCTCCTCAGATAGGACACTTCAGATGAATGAAAAGTAAGGGAGAAGATAAGGTGAGGGAAAGGTGTAGAATCTTTCTCTCGCTCTCTTTCTCTCCTCCTCCTCTCCCCTTGCTTTTCATTCATCTTGAATAGCCCAGTGTGAATTAGCATGTGCTAGCAGCATTAGCCAAGCAGAGGCAGATGTGAGCCTCTCTCTCCGCACAGCCAGATTTTGGAGCATCAAGTCGAGTGAATCCAAGACTTTTATCTTCTTTAATTATGCTAATCATATGCCACAGCTATTTCTTATCAAGACAGAGGGAGATGTGTTTTTTCCCCCTCTCTCACTCAGGAATCTGAGAAGAGGCTCCACCAGCAAACAGCAGTTTTTCAAAGATAACCCCAACATTCTATGGAGACATATAGGAAAACACATGCACTCCATCAACCTGACTCTAACTGGACTACACCAATCCCCCCCCCCCCCCTCCCCCATCGTTTCTCATCTTTCTTCATGACATAGAATGACCTTTAACGTACAGAACAGCAATCTGATCGCTTCTTCACCCCATTATATCAAGTCTAATCAATTGATCTAGGATGAAAGGTCAATGTATTTGGGTCTATGGGAAAGCATTGTGTGTGGTAAAAAGAGGCACACTCCTCTACCTATTTATTTGGACAGTGAAGCTACAACTTTTAATTTGGCTCTATACTCCAGCATTTCGGATTTGAAATCAGACGTTTCATATGAGGTCGACAGTACAGAATGTCACCTTTTATTTCGGGATATTTTCATACATCTCTGTTTTACCGTTTAGAAATGAACCCACTTTATGTGTCTAGTCCCCCCAGTCTGAAGTTTTACAAGTGTTTGGACAAATTTACCCATATGTGTATTAAAGCAGTCAAAAGTTTAGTGCTTGGACTAAAATTCATAGCACGCAAAGACGACATCAAGCTTGTGACTACAAACTTGTTGAATGCATTGGCAGTTTGTTTTGGTTGTGTTTCAGATTATGTTGTGCCCAATAGAAATGAGTGGTAAATGAAGGTTTTGTGTCAATTTGGAATCACTTTTATTGTAAATAAGAATATAATGTTTCTGAACACTTCTACATTAAAGATCCAGTGCAGTCAAAATTCAGTTTTAGCTGTGTTTTATATCATATTGTTACAACAGCTGATGAAACCAACAGTGTAAAAGTGTGAAAACATTTGATCAGTGTTATTTCCTGACAGTTTCTGGATGAAAATCCAATCTACACAGGACCTTCTAATCAGCACCTCGGCGTGGGCGGGAGTTTCACCATTGGTAAATTAGTTAATAGACCAATAAGAAAGATTTTTTTTTTTTTTCTTCCCTATTACAGTAAGGTACTTAATTGTAACCCAGAAATGATTTAATAGTGGCATAAAAACGACTACTGTGAATGTGGATGCTACCACGATTACGGATAATCATGAATGAATCATGAATAATGATGAGTGAGAAAGCTATAAAGGCACAAAGATCATACCCCGAAAAAATGCTAACCTCTCACAATTACTAATATTAGAGGAGGTTAGCATTTCTTGGGGATATGCTATTTAAATGCCTTTCCCACTCATCATTATTCAAGATTCGTTTTAGAGTATCTGTAACAAGGGAAGCATCCACATGAATGTAGAAGTGATCAGAAACATATTGTTGTTATTTACAATGAAAGTGACTCAAACCATTATTTGCCATTCACTTCTATTAGGGCACAACATCATCTGAAACACAACCAAAGCTATTCGTTCAAAAGTAAAACATTGTCCGAGGACAATTTTATGGGCCATTGGCAAAACAATACATAAATAGTTTTTTTGGCAGTGTATTTTAGGAAGGGAAAGAGGCATGGCTACACACAGAATGTGGGTTAGAAAATATATATTTTCTCTCTCTCCGTGGAACATAATTCTGCAGATGACATCCAAAGTTAAAAATGCTCCTACATATCACGGTGCTGCGGGCAGTGTTCCCATCAACCCTCGACCACACACTAAAGTTGATAGTGCTATTAAACCATGACCCAGCCGAGGGTACACTCCATACAGCCTATTGGAGAACAGAGTGGATATCAAACCAAGGTGGTCATAAATCATGAGCTGCTCGGTTAATGGGAAACCAGCCAAAAGATGACTCAAAGTCAAGGCTTCTCGCGGCACGCAGAGGGGGGTAATTGGGAGGATAGTATTCAACAGTACAGATTAGCCTGTCGTGCTTATTCACCTTCCCTCTGCTACCCCCTCCAGTACCCCCGCGAACAACACAGTTACTAGAGAACTCTGATCGAAAGCTGTCAAACTAAATCTCCACACCGTCAGTTTTATATATATGTTACTACGGCAACACATGTCGTTAGCCTGCCTGTCTGCCTGTCACCATGGCAGGAGGCTAGGAGCTGATAGCACCATACTTTGTGTGCTAAGGAAATATATGATGTTGTTTAGTAGAGAGGGTGTGAACAGACTGTTGTTAGACATTTCTGTGAACCAATTGAACTCCTGAATTTTGCCGTGTCAACACCATCACTCTGTTGCCTTTCGGCATGTTGAGATTGCTCATGTAGTGTGAATACTTGGTGTTGATTCTTACCTGCAGTGAAGTTGTAATTCACCGAAAATCCAATCGCCTCCAGTTCCCCATCGGAAACAAATTTTACCCAGAGGTATCGTCCACTGCTCCTGATGAAGGGAGGGATCGTCTGGCCACAGTAGCGTCCGATTACTGGGGAGAAGCCAAAGGGGCCGTCCCGCACCTCAATGTTGTCAAATTTACATTCCCATGAAGGCTCGATAGAATACCTCTCATTAAAGAACAGATGAATGCACAGCCTGGGAGGAGCTGGAGGAGACAAGAGAGAATAGATAACACAGATAGTGAATATAATGCTCATACTGTTTATCGTATATCTTGCTATATTACATAATGCTGTAGGCCTATAGTGGCACAGCGGCTCCTGAGTAGCGCAGAGGTCTAAGGTACTGCATCTCAGAGCTTGAGGCGACACTACAGACACCCTGGTTCGAATCCGGGTTGTATCCTAACTGGCAGTGATTGGGAGTCCCATAGGGTGGCACACAATTGGCCCAGCGTCGTCTGGGTTTGGCTGGTGTAGGCCGTCATTGTAAATAAGAAATTGTTTTTAACTGGCTAGTTAAATAAGGCATGTAACACATGGCGAACACGGGAAGTGGCATTAAGTAGTGTGATATTAAGATTTATTCCGGTAAATGCCCCTTTGGGTGTTAATTCATTTTGAATAATTTAGCTTTGCAATGTAGATAGATGCACAATGTATGTTGTCTTGGAGTGATCTGAATGAACCACTAATAAAACCCAATCTGTTGTGACTTTTTTGGAACCTTTGAAACACGTTCCAAGTATTTCAAACAAGCATCTTCTATTTCTATCCTAATTATCAGTATGGGTCAAGTCTGGTTGCCTCCTTCCACCATGCTGATCTCACCAGCTTACATTCGGTCAGGTCAGGATGGTGGAACAGGCTAACAGTCTGGACCATCATCCACATCTATAAATCCAGTTCAGTCTAGTACAAACCAGATAATATAGTTATTGTATAGTTCCTCCAGTCCAGCAATAGTCTCTCAATAGAAATCTCCTCCACTGATGAATCAAATATTAACGCCCCGGGAACTTAAATTAAACGTCTGAGATTGCAACTCGCTGTCTGATTTCATTACCATCGTCAGACAAACATCAACAGCACAGCAACTCAACGCCTGAACTCAAGAAGACAAACGAGCAGTTTAACAGACAGATGGTTTTAATTTCTCGCCTGGATCTAAGATGATAAAGATTAAGGTTCCTGAAACACTATTTCAGAGTCTGATTTCAGTGCTAAAAGGCTATAAAAATCAAGGGACCAAACTCTGTTTTCGTTATTCCTGCCGTTGAATTGAAAAAAAATGCACTATTTGTTTAGAGGATGGCATCTTTTGATCTTAACAAATGCCATAAATGGCGTTACATTGAGAAAAGTTAGTTACTGTGCCAACTATTCACCTTCAATGATGTAAACACACTCTATTCCTGGGGGGTATTTGCTGGGGTAGTTGGGAGAAGTGAACAGTCCCCCGTCTCCTTCCTTCACCCAGGTGCCACATTGACCTGCAGGCTTCACTCCCGAATTGTTCTTCACTGAAAACCCAATAGCAGAGTGAAGTTGATTATATAGATATATAGAAATATAGAGAGAAATTTAAAGAGAGAGAGAGAGAGAGAGAGAGAGAGAGAGAGAGAGAGAGAGAGAGAGAGAGAGAGAGAGAGAGAGAGAGAGAGAGAGAGAGAGAGAGAGAGAGAGAGAGAGAGAGAGAGAGAGAGAGAGAGAGAGAGAGAGAGAGAGAGAGTAGAGTAGTGATAGTGATAGAGTGGCCTTACATGCTTCCTTCTTCGTTGCCCCAGACAACCCAAGTATGAGTAGACTTGCAACAACTGCAACAAGATAAACACATTCATTTTGTTTTGTGAATAATACAAACGTCTTTATTTGCATTCATTCAACATAGATGTAGGCTAGGCCTATGACATAATACTCTGAATAATTCCAAATATTGCATTTATCATGCATGGCTAGAATGTTACATTGCCCTTTTTAAAGGGGTTTTTAAATCAAACGATGTCATTTGGAAACAATTGACTGTCCAAAGTTTCTCAACTTTTTGAATAGAATTGGATGCGGAACGAACAGCCAAACATACACACCTATTACACTGTACCATAGATCAGACCCGGGCAACACATAACTAGGCTTTAATGCCCAATTCATCAAACACATTGAAAACCTATTCCCCTGCGGACTTCAGGCTATACCATAATGTATCTGCATGTGATGCTATGGAAAAATAGCCAACGTATGCTGCTTTAATAGTACAGTAGATGCCATACAAATTGTTATGGGGTATGGTTGCATGAATATCACATTCGTTACACATCTCCCACTATACGTGAATTGACAGCTATAAGCAACCAGAATTCTACGTCAACTCATAAAATCATGAATATTGGGCTAGCCTAAGCTACACAAACGAAGGTATTCGAGGAAGGCGCAAGGCAGTGTATTATGTTCAATAGAAGTGACTTACCGTGAAGGAGGCTGTGCCCATATACCATGTCTGTACCTTTCACAGGGGGCTTTAGGCTCAACTAATTCCATTTAGATAAAGGAATACTTCAAGAGAAAACGATTCAGATCTAAGGTAGATGCAAAATGGACAGCAAACCGCAATACCATTCCACCTTCCCAAAAATAAAATAGAAATGTATACAATTGATAACCTGGCAAATGTCTTCCTCGCAGTTCTAATTTATTGAATGAGAATATCAAAATTCCAGAGAGAGAAAAATCGCAACTACTAGTCACCAGTTTCATATAAAACCAAAAGAAAGTCTAAACATTTGCCCGAATTCCATCCAAATGGTTCCAGAACCTTTTGGTGCTTCTGCTGCACTGACCGGATGAATAGGTCCGTCATCAGCCTTCCCTGATCGCTGCACCTTTACAATCTTCCGATGAAACAGATTCAGGGTGAAAAAAACGGTAGCTTTAGTTGTTATTCCTCTATCCCTTTACCTGGAAACAAAAAAATCCTAGTGGCGCGTGGGCATCCATCCTCCTAAACACATTCTTCGAACTGTTTGCACTGTTCCGCGATGCGTAAAGCCTCCGGCTATCAACTTAGATAACAAAAGTCGCAACGTGAAAAATAGTGTTTATCTCATCCTTTCTTCGTCTATTCCCTCAAGCTACGAGGAGTGTTCGTAGAGCAGTGTTTGTACAGCATCCTCCAGTCTACTCCGGCGACTGGCTGGTTTCTCACGCTCGCGCTCTCACGCTCGCTCTCTCTCTCTCTGCACCCACCAAGAAAGAGTTGATGCACGTTATCGCATTCCTCCAACCGTTGGGTCATCTATTCGTTCCTCTAACAACTGGGCAAGCTTACAAACCACCTTCATTTCAATTGGACCACACTCATGCAAACAATACAGTACGAAAACGAAAACTAGGCTACTTTGTTTCACGAATATAATCTAACTTCCCCGATGTTAGCGCCACGGAGGAGTAGAAAAAAACTACCGGGAGGAGGTGGTGGGTGTTTCTTTAAGACGCGCTCGCTCTTTCTCTCTGCAAGGAGACTGCAGAATCCAACACCTCAATCGGCGGCACTCTGAGCGAAAATGTAAAAGGTGAACAGAAAAACGCACCCTGTGGGAGGAAATGGAAGAAACAAGCGAGAGCAGATAGATGTCAGGATACCGTAAACTATATCAGCAACTCCAGGTAGAAACACCTGACGGTTGGAATAGATTGAGTGACTATCTGCCTCCCGCCAACATGGCGAGGTCGGGTGGATTAGAATGTAGCGATGCATATGGACACCACAGCTCAATGCATTCGGGAATTGCTGAACATCCACTATGACGGGTTTTTTATCTTCTGTTTTGGCCAAATGTCGATTTTTCTTTTGTATAATGTTCAATTCATAGGTAAATCCTGGCTCTGATTATGCAGTTAATCAGCATTAAGCATTACTGGTATATTTCCAGTGTATTTATAATAAATAAAATAGCTCACATGAAAATTGTATGTAGGGCTATAAATCCATCTACATATTTATCTTCCCCACAAAAATGGCAACATTCCATACTTTCCTGTTGTCTGCAGGAAGAATAAAGCCTTGTTTATCTCCTTGCTGTGCTTTCGGTAGCCTAGCCTATTGACATCAATCATTGCTAGTGCTTATGGAGCTAAAACAAGATCATTCTCCACACACGATTTTGCTGTTGATTAAACCTGTTTTCTATTAACAATACCCATCTCTTCACCGCCTTTCCAATTAACTGCATTAATGCCTCCTCCCCCTGATCCTCTCTCCCGACTCAACTCTGCATGGCATGACAACAGCAGTTCAACTGAGGTCATTGAAGTTGCCCGTTGTCTCTGCTCTAGCTTGGATCTGGACAATTTAGTGAGCAAGGTCAGAGAACTGAATCAGACAGAATAACATATCAGTGATGCTGTTTCATCCATTATAATAACCGACTCAACAGATTCTGCTCAGGCCATGCTGATAGGTTACATCATCACTGCATCATTGTAGTCGGTCCTCTGACAAGATGGCACAGGAGTGTACTTGCCCTGTCACCACAGCATCACGTTCAACCTCTGTTTCCCCCCACAATTGATATACAACTAACTGGTCTAAGGACAGTTTTGTTGTTTAGGTGATAGTCATTGTCGTTTAGAACTAAGGATAACTGATCTTGAATCAGCTGTTACAGAGGAGAGCAAGCTAGCTAGCTCCATTAATTTAGTCCCAGGTGAGGGAAGTGTTGATGCAGTGGTGCAAATGTATTTTTTTTTTTTTTGAGATGTTTGAACTACAAATGAACTGAAGGGGTATGAGGAAGACTGCTGTTTAAAATGTACTCTGACAGTAGAATAAAAATAGTTGTATTTTAATTTAGCATCTTGGGTTTGTCTTCATTACGCTACTCTTTGCATTTTGAGAGAAACGGGGAGATAGAAAGAGAGAGAGAGTGAGGCAAAAAATAAACATTTCCACAGGGCTGTGGGGTGAGACAGGGATGCAGTTTAAGCCCCACCCTCTTCAACATATATATCACCGAATTGGCGAGGGCACTAGAACAGTCTGCAGCACCTGGCCTCACCCTACTAGAATGCTGAGGATCTGGTGCTTTTGTCCCAAACCAAGGAGGGCCTACAGCAGCACCTAGATCTTCTGCACAGATTCTGTCAGACCTGGGCCCTGACAGTTAATCTCAGTAAGACAAAATAATGGTATTACAAAAAAAGGTCCAGTCGCCAGGACCACAAATACAAATTCCATCTAGATACTGAGGCCCTAGAGTGGCTATTTCCAAAAACCTAGGAGTACCAGCAATGCTGTCGAATATACGGCAAATAAAAATGTGATTCACATTTTCAAACAGACCTTTGATATAGCTTAATGAAATAATTAAAATCCAATCACATTAACCGTTACTCTCTCGCGGGAATTCCACTAACGGTCTGTATGTATGTAGTCAAACGTAGCTGCTGCTCATTCCGTTCGCTCAAAAATATATGAATGGTGAAAAAAAGGAAGGCCTGCATCCATAGAGACACATACCAGCTCTACAGGTAGTACTGCTATTACCAGCAGTACTACACCTGCACCTGTCGACGACACAAGTTGTTCTGCATCCATAGAGACACGTACCAGCTCTACAGGTAGTACTGCTATTACCAGCAGTACTACACCTGCACCTGTCGACGACACAAGTTGTTCTGCATCCATAGAGACACGTACCAGCTCTACAGGTAGTACTGCTATTACCAGCAGTACTACACCTGCACCTGTCGACGACACAAGTTGTTCTGCATCCATAGAGACACATACCAGCTCTACAGGTAGTACTGCTATTACCAGCAGTACTACACCTGCACCTGTCGACGACACAAGTTGTTCTGCTTCCATAGAGACACATACCAGCTCTACAGGTAGTACTGCTACTACCAGCAGTACTACACCTGCACCTGTCGACGACACAAGTTGTTCTGCTTCCACGAGCACATCCAATGCTAGCATCAGTAATTCTACATTTGTTGTTAGCCCAGCTAGCATGGACACTGACAGTTGTGAATCTGATGCAGCCGAAGAGCTACTGCCCCCTTACCCGGGAAAGCACCGAACAACAGACAGGGACGGTGGACAATCAAAGAGGCGCAAATATGATGAGAAATACATTGATTTGGGGTTCACTTATATTGGGAGTAGTGCCTTTCCTCAGCCACAGTGTGTTATACACTACGTTCAAAAGTTTGGGGACAAGAAATGTCCTTGTTTGGTGAGCTACCGAGTGGTTAGGACAGGCAAGCCCCATACTATTGTGGAGGACTTCATTATTTCTGCTGACGTGGATATGGCTGGGACAATGCTGGGGGAAAAGGCCCAAAAAACGATACAGACAATGTCTTCATCAAAAAGCACTGTTTCACAACGCATCAGAGACATGACATGAGATGTTTTGAAACAATTACTGTTTCGCATACAAGCCAGTGAATTCTATGCATTACAGCTGGATGAGTCAACAGACGTGGCGGGCCTGGCACAGCTCCTGGTATATGTCCGTTACGTTTATGGGGGGTCAATTAAGGAAGACGTCCTCTTCTGCAAACCACTGGAAACCAGGACAACAGGAGATTATATTTTTAAAGTACTGGACAGCTTTGTGACATCAAATGGACTTTGGTGGTCAAGATGTGTTGGTATCTGTACTGATGGTGCAAAAGCCATGACAGGGAGACATAGTGGAGTGGTAATGCTCGTGCAAGCAGTTGCTTCTGATGCCACTTGGATACACTGCAGCATCCACCGAGAGGCTCTAGCTACCAAGGGAATGCCTGATAGCTTGAAAGATGTTTTTGACACTACAGTGAAAATGGTTAACTTTGTTAAAGCAAGGCCTCTGAACTCTCGTGTATTTTCTGCATTATTCAATGATATGGGCAGCGATCATGTAACGCTTTTACAACATACAGAAGTGCACAGGTTATCAATGGGCTCGTTTTTTGACACGTTTTTTAAAATTGAGAGATGAGGTTAAAGTTTTCTTTACTGACCATAATTTTCACTTGTCTGAACACTTGCATGATGATGAGTTTCTCACACGACTGGCCTATCAGGGTGATGTTTTTTCTCGCCTGAATAATCTGAATCTAGGCTATGATTAAGAAGTTGGAGCTCTTCTCTGTCTGCATTAACAAGAACAACACACAGGTCTTTCCATCATTGTATTATTTTTTGTGTGCAAATTAACTCAAGCTTAAGGACAATGTCAAATGTGATATAGCGAGCTGGGTGCGCAAATACGCAGGTACTTTCCCGAAACGGACGACACAACCAACTGGATTCGTTATCCCTTTCATGCCCTGCCTCCAGTCCACTTACCGATATCTGAACCAGAGAGCCTCATTGAAATTGCAACAAGCGGTTCTGTGAAAATGTAATTTAATCAGAAGCCACTGCCAGATTTCTGGATTGGGCTGCGCTCAGAGTATTCTGCTTTGGCTGTTAAGACATTGATGCCTTTTTAAACCACGTACCTATGTAAGATGGCTAAATAAAGAGCAAAATTATTGATTATTATTACAGTGCCTTGCGAAAGTATTCGGCCCCCTTGAAATTTGCGACCTTTTGCCACATTTCAGGCTTCAAACATAAAGATATTAAACTGTATTTTTTTGTGAGGAATCAACAACAAGTGGGACACAATCATGAAGTGGAACGACATTTATTGGATATTTCAAACTTTTTTAACAAATCAAAAACTGAAAAATTGGGCGTGCAAAATTATTCAGCCCCTTTTCTTTCAGTGCAGCAAACTCTCTCCAGAAGTTCAGTGAGGATCTCTGAATGATCCAATGTTGACCTAAATGACTAATGATGATAAATACAATCCACCTGTGTGTAATCAAGTCTCCGTATAAATGCACCTGCACTGTGGCAGTCTCAATGGGGGTGCCCTTTTTGGACACAAACAATCCTCAAAATGAGCTTCATATGAGCCATACAACACTCCTTCTGTGGCCTCCAACTGCTTTTAAATGCTAGTAAAACTAAATGCATGCTCTTCAACCGATTGCTGCCCACACCCGCCCGCCCGACTAGCATCACTACTCTGGACAGTTCTGACTTAGAATATGTGGACAACTACAAGTAACTAGGTGTCTGGTGAGACTGTAAACTCTCCTCTCAGACTCACATTAAGCATCTCCAATCCAAAATTAAATCTAGAATCCGCTTCCTATTTCGCAACAAAGCCTCCTTCACTCATCCTTCACTCATACCCTTGTAAAACTGACCATCCTACCAATCCTTGGCTTTGGCCATGTTATTTACAAAATAGCCTCCAACACTCTACTCAGCAAATTGCATGCAGTCTATCACTGTGCCATCCATTTTGTCACCAAAGCCCCATATACTACCCACCACTGTGACCTGTATGCTCTCGTTGGCTGGCCCTCGCTTCAAATTTGTTGCCAAACCCACTGGCTCCAGGTTATCTATAAGTCTTTGCTAGGTAAAGCCCCGCCTTATGTCAGCTCACTGGTCACCATAGCAACACCCACCCGTAGCAAGCGCTCCAGCAGGTATATTTCACTGGTCATCCCCAAAGCCTACACCTCCTTTGGCCGCCTTTCCTTCCAGTTCTTTGCTGCCAATGACTGGAACAAATTTCAAAAATCACTGAAGCTGGAGACTCATATCTCCCTCACTAACTTTAAGCATTACCTGTCAGAGCAACTTACCAGTCACTGTACCTGTACACAGCCCATCTGTAAATAGTACACCCAACTACCTCATCCCCATATTGTTCATATTTTTTTGCACCCCTGTATCTCTACTTGCACTTCATCATCTGCACATATATCACTCCAGTGTTATTCCTAAACATGTAATCATTTCGCCTCTATGGCCTATCTCTTGCCTTACCTCCCTAACCTTACTACATTTGCACACATAGATTTTTCTATTGTGTTATTGACTTTTGTTTGTTGATCCCATATGTTTTTGTTTTGTCGCACTGCTTTGCTTTATATTGGCCAGGTCGCAAGTTGTAAATGAGAACGTGTTCTCAACTGGCCTACCTGGCTAAATAAAGGTGAAATAAAATAAAATAAAACATTTGTGACCTGTTGCCACAAGAAAAGGGCAACCAGTGAAGAACAAACACCATTGTAAATACAACCTATTCATTTTCCATTTTGTACATAATTACAACACTGTATATAGACATAATATGATATTTTAAATGTCTTTATTCTTTTGGAGCTTTCATAAGTGTAATGTTTACCGTCAATTTTGTATTGTTAATTTCACTTTTGTTTATTATCTATTTCACCTGCTTTGGTATTGTTATGTTTCCCACGCCATTAATGTAACGACGTTCGTCTGTAGAAGGAGAAGCGGACCAAAAAGCAGCGTGGTGGTTACTCATGTTCT